>NC_044031.1:174302346-174444279 GCF_901765095.1 Microcaecilia unicolor
GCCTTGGGGCACTCCACAAGAAGCAGTCCATGGTGCAGAAACAGCAGATTTGGATTTAACTTGGTACGTTCTTAGTGCTAGAAAGCCCCTCAACCAGTTAAGCACATTGCCACCTATACCAAATGTATCTAGTAGATGAAGTAGAAGAATGTGATCCACCATGTCAAATGGACTTGACATATCAAATTGGAGCAATAACACCTTATTCCCTGTAGATGTTATTTGTTTGAAGTGCGACAGGAGGGTAACTAACACTGTTTCAGTGCTGTACTGTGGTCACAAACCCGATTGTATACTTTGCAGGATGCAGAATTTACTCAAATAATCAGTTAGTTGAGCAATGACCATACTTTCCATTGTTTTGATTAGTAAAGGAATTGATGCCACAGGACGGTAATTTGCGACAACGTCAGCCTTGATTTTTGGGTCTTCCCGAATAGGTGTGAGGAGGATGCTTCCGTGTGCAGAAGGGAATATGCCATTCTGGAGCATGTAATTGAGATAGGTGGTGAGATCTGCTAGAAAGCATGAAGGTGCAGATTGCAGCAGAGAATTAGGGCAGATATCTAGTCCACTGTGTTTCTTGGAGAACTTCGCAACTGCTTTGGACACTGTTTTTTTTTTTTTGTTACATTTATACTCCGCGCTTTCTCACTCATGGCAGGCTCAATGCGGCCTACATGGGGCAATGGAGGGTTAAGTGACTTGCCCAGAGTCACAAGGAGCTGCCTGTGCCTGAAGTGGGAATCGAACTCTGTTCCTCAGTTCCCCAGGACCAAAGTCCACCATGTTTCTGATGTTAGTGGGGAAAAATCTGTCCAATACCGATCCGCAGGGCAATGATCAGGTGGAGGATCAAGGCTGCTGAGGAAGGTATCAATGGAGATGTGGTTACATGGTATGGTATTTCTTAGCAACTGGATTTTTTCCTTGAAGTAGCTAGCTAGATCGTCAGCAGAAGGGAGATCAGATTGTGAGGAAGCTACCCTGCTGGTATCCAGGAAGGTATTCAAAAATAGATAAAGTTTTTTAAAGTCTCTACCTGCTGACTTTATTTTGGATGAAAAGTAGGACCGTTTGGCTTGCTTGGTAGCATACTTATATTTACGATGACTTGCTTTCCACGCAATTAGCGCACTGTCAGTTCTTTGTTTACAAATTACAAAAAATCAGGAAGAACAAAACCAACAAACCAAGTCAAACCATAAACTCGCTATAACAAACTTGGGTTCAAAATAGTTTTATCTTTTCTGTTTATGCACTTTAAAAGTGTTGTAAAATATTTTAAAGTGTTTAAAATGTGCTCAAACCATACCGTTTACACCCATTATATCCCCAAGAGGAATATGTGGCGGTGTCACAATGGAACCATCATTGCACATACGATGTTCCGCCTCCTAGTTGCATGTACATACAGCTGAGCCTAAATGGATCTTTACCACCAGGATATGCATGTATCTATAACATGATATATATGAATCATAAACTACTCAAATTAGATATTATTAAGCTTAAGCTCAAGCCTCTACCCATATAATATGGTGCATTTTCTATTACCATCCAATACATAAATAATAGAACATACAGTACAGTATTTATTTGAACCTAAAGGAGGTATATGCTAATTCATGACACCCTGATCTCAGTTCCCCCACATATCTTACATAAACCAACAATACAATATACACTTATATTTTTCCACACAGATATTTCACTTCTCTTGGGGTATATTGTGCTTGTGCTTCATTAAAATTACATATCATTCATCCATTCCATTCTTGCCGCACAATAACTGCTCCCTTTAGCTCTGGCCGAGTTTCAAAGATCTTCATCAGAAAGGGAAACTGAAAGCAGATAAAACTCTTTTACAAACAAACCACACATAGAGGGTAAAGTATACATTTGCAGTGCATCAAACATACTCAATATATTAAAGCAAAGTAACTCACAATACTGATCCTTTAAACCATTTTACAGGCATCATAAAACCCCCGGGTGGGATTGCCTCTAGAAACCTCCCACACTCCACGGAGAGCGTCTGACGTCACGCTCCCAAGCTCCTTAAGTACCTGTATTAACGAGGCAAGACTACCTTTGACATTAGCACTAAACAGCAGGAACCACCTCCCCTTAAAGTGCCAGGACTTAAAGCCTCCCGGACACACAGCCCTTAAACATGAATACCAGAACACAAAAGCAGTTAGAAAAACAAAGGATCACATCAACATCAGTCAAAGCCACTCTCACCTCCCTGTTCAAACCCAAAGGATGAACAGTGTTCCAGGAGAATATCAAACGCTGCTCCTTTTGGGCAAGAATCTCACTCAGATTGCCCCCTCTAGTCAATTCAATATGACAATATATCCTCTTGGGGATATAATGGGTGTAAACGGTATGGTTTGAGCACATTTTAAACACTTTAAAATATTTTACAACAGAAAATGATGTATACATATCCTATGTTATCTCTGATACACCTTATTCCCATTTATTGTAAGCCGCACTGAACCTATATCATCTCTGTTATAATTTGTTCCCATTTATTGTAAGCCGCACTGAGCCCGCCATCGAGCGGGAAAGAGCGGGGTATAAATGCTACAAAAAAAATAAACAGAAAAGATAAAACTATTTTGAACGCAAGTTTGTTATAGTGAGTTCTTTGTTTACACCAGGCTCTTTCCAATTTTCTGGTTCTTAGTTTTAGTATTTTCAGCTCTGGAGAGAACCATGGGGTAGAGGTCCTTTTGAATATAGTCTTAGTTTGCAGTGGAGCTATATCATCTAGAACTCGCCTGCATCTATCATCCCAGCTCGAGAGAAACTGGGAGGACTCTGGTTGCGCTATCCAATCATCACTATACAATGAGCGCCAAAATACCAGAGGGTCGACTACACCTCTCGTTTGGAGAGTTAAGGGATCTTGTGTATGGGGGATACCCGATTTCATCCAAAGGAGGGTGAAATGCAGTTTGTGATGATCTGACCATGGAGTAGCTGTCCACCTGATGTCTGTAATTAGAAAATGCATAGTGTTCGGGAACCTATAACAGAAGAGATCAACGAATGACCTTTCGCATGTGTGGGCTCTAAGCTCGGACAAGCAAGGTCCCAGAGTTGCAGGAAATCCAAGAATTGAAGTGTATGCAGAGAGTGCGGGTCATCGAGATGGAGATTTAGATCTCCTAGAACTAAAATATTAGAGTGAGATACACAAGAAATGGAAATAAAATCCATGAGGTCCTTTTGGCTATTACTTCAATTAGAAGGTGCTCTGTAAAATAGGACACAAAGTAAATAATCGTGAAGGGTGGGGTGACAAATTTTGATCTCAGCAATTTCCAGGTAAGAGGTGAAAAAATCTGTGCATGTTTCAATAATGAGATTGGAACGGAAGATTAGCGCTATACCTCCACCTCTTTTATCCTTCCTATCCCAGTGCACTATCTTGTAACCCGCCGGACATAGGTCCAATAATACAGGGTCCTGAGTTTCGGAGATGAAGAATAGATCAAGGCTGTCCGTCAAAATCCAGTCCGAGATCATTTCAGGCTTATTCACAACTGATCTAGCATTGATGTAGCCCACCCGAAAACGATGATGATGCTCAGCCACCTCCGTCAGAAGAGAGATTCTTCTAAGGCAACGTGCCCTGTAAGGAATATAAGTTTTCAAAAATCTTGGTGTTAAAGGATTCTGCTGATTGACATGATGTGACAAATGATTCTCGGATAGTCTTCTATTGAAGTCGATTAACGGGATAATGGAAAGGCCAGGGGCAATTGCAGTCAGTGCAGAGTATATTAGAAGGGTAGAATAGAAAATCAGGAGGAGAGTTTTGTAGTACATTTTGAAAGAAGCAAGTCCGAGATTGAGGCAGGAGAAGCAGATGGATCTAAACCTCTAATGCATTTCCTCTTAAATTGGTCTCAACTGAGCAATACGAACAGTCTTCAGATTGTAATGTTCCATAGAAATGTTTATAAAGTTGAACTGAGTATCTAAAAATAGTTTGCAGTTCAAGAAGAAAAAGGAAAAAAACAAAGCTCTTTGTGAGCGCATGAACGAGGGTAGGGTTTTAAGAGCAACTCTCACAAGCAATAAAACTTCTTTTCACTGCTATTCATCAAATAACGTTTCCAGGAAAAAGTAAGTTCTGCAAACTGTCTGTTTTGAAATTAAAAAAAAATATGGTCCACTTCTGGGCTTAACATATCTCACTATGTAAGATGAGCACTGAGGTATGGAGGTATTAGGAGCCAATTGAGCGAACTGACTTCAGCAGCGATCAACTGACAATTGCCAGTCAGTAGCGGTGGAGCAGGGCTCTAAACGAAACAGCTGAGGAACAGCGAAGGGGGTGGGACACTGAAACACAGCAGGAAGACAGCTCCGGCAATCAGCAGGAAGGCAGCCAGCAACTCGACACACTGCTCCGTAAATCCTGAACCAGCGGGAGCCTCCAATGATCAGTACGAGAAGCGGGATTCAAACAGACTCACCGCCGGTCCCCGTGGTAGATTCACTTGTTTCCTTCAGACGGAGTTTTTGTCCAAGGCCGGTAGAAGAGAGTAGGCAGAGCTCCGAGGCACCGATTGAAGTTGCGATGGTCAAAATTGAGCCGGTCTGCATCAAGTAACTGCTTTTGTAGGGTGAGGGTGTAGGGAACCAACGGTTTTGAAGCCCGTTTAGTAGCAGCCATTTTCGAATATATATACATTTATATTTAAATTTGTTTATTAAATTTTTTATAACAAGGGAAAACAAAAATTTTCTCTTATAAAGAAACACAGAGCCACATTATTACAGGAATTAATACAGCAATTAAATATTCTCTCTTCCTTAGACCACAACATTGGTTGAGGGGGCGATAGGTAACAAAGGAGAATTTATAAGCATCTACTACAACAAAACTCGGCTTAACCTGATAACCGTATATTTTTAACTGAAAGTTATTATTTCTCTAACGGACTGCTTAGTTTTTTCTGGTCCAAGAACAGCTGTAGCTGTGATGGTTCTAGGAAAATGTACTTATTCCCCAAATATGTGATCTTACATTTACAGGGATATGCCAACATAAATGTAGCTCCCAAATTTTTTAACTCATTGCGCAAGCTCAAAAACATCTTTCTTCTATCTTGAGTAGACCTAGAAACATCCGGGTATACCCAAACTTTTTGCTCATAAAATAATTTAGAAATATTTTTAAAGTATAAATTCAGTACATGGTTCAAATCCTGCTCAAAAACAAATTGAACTATCAAAGTTCCTCGGTCTTTAATCTCACAGGTGGAATTTTCCAGAAAGTCAGTTAAATTTTGTTCTGTTTCCTTTTGACCTTTAATATCTTGATTCTTAACTGGTATGTAGAAAACCTTATTGCACGGAGGAATATTAGTAACAGGAATCTGTAGTATTTCATGCAAGTAACTTTTAAATAGGTCAATTGGATTCAATAGTGGAGAAAGTGGAAAATTCAATAGTCTTAAATTCAATCTTCTAGTATGATTTTCCATTTGTTCAATCTTTCGTTGTATCTTAACCTTTTCTTCAATCAAGGCTCCTACTGAAACCTTAATTTCTTTCATTTCTGTATTGAACTGATTCACTTGGCTTGCGGAATCCATTTTTACTTGCTCCAATGAGGCATCTACTTTCTCAATTTTACTCACTATTTGGTGGATTTCAATTGTAGAATTCTTTACAGCCACAGTCAAATCTTGAACTGCTCTCCAAACAGCCGTTAGGGTTGCCTCCTCCTGAGCGCTCTCGGGCCTCCCGGCCTCCCCAGCCTTCACAGCAGACAACTCGCCGACAGGTAGCGCCGCTTCAGCGCCTTCCGCGTCAGTCGCGTTCCCATCATCCACTGCACCGGCCGGGCAAGGAGGAGGATTCAGCTCCGGTGGTGTGAGAGATATCTCTAGTCCAGAGGACCCGGGTGCTCCTTCCCCCAGGTTCTTCAACGGACTCACCAATCCGGTATCAAACGGTATTTGATGTAGAAAGTTATCCAGCGTTTGCTGCGAGGGGGAAGATGTTCTAGCCAGCGGCAATTGGCTTCTTATCACCCCTTTTCGTTTAGTATGAGGCATTGTATATATATATATATACATTTATTTAGCTGGCAAATTTATATCCCACTCCATCCACAGTTCTGGGTTGGGTTAGAAAAGAAATATATACACAGCAATTAAAAGCAACATTACATACAATGACATCATAATAAAGCTAACACTGATTTTAAAAATAATATACAAATCACAACAAATATATTAATTGATGTATCTCATTACTATATGCCTCTTGAAATAATCATGTTTTGAACTCCTTCTTAAACTGGGCAAAAGAGGTAATCCTATGGAAAGGTACAGGAAGCTTGTTCCAGAGTTCGGTACCTATAACTCTAAACATAGATTTTCTACTAGCTTTAAGTCTGATAAGATGGAAAGAAGGAATCTCAAGTTGGTCCTGACTACAGAAATGAAGACTTCTAACAAACAGGCTGCTGGTCAAACTTGAGGCAAGAATAGGAGAAATCATTTGATGAAGTGCTTTAAAAACTAAGCAGACGATTTGAAACTTCATTCGTTCCTCAATTGTTAACCAATGAAAAGTTTTGAGAACAGGAAAAATGTGGGTATACCTAAGTACACCTATCAAAATTCTAGCTGTAGCATTTTGTGCTGATTGCAAAGCTTTCAGAGAATTTTTTGGAAGTCCTAAGACTATTACAATAAGTCTGTAGGCAGTGTTTTTGAATGCTGCATTCTGTGCACAAAAAGACTTATTACCCCCTAAATTGCTAGACACTATGATTTAAAACAGTATCTGAGTCCGTGAATGCTCTCATAATACTAAATTCATGGGAAAAGTTATAGCTTTCATCTGTTTTGAATAAAATACAGATCACACAAAAGTGTCATTGAATGCTCTTTCATATGTCTGGCATAAGAGGGTGCTGTCGTTTAACTTTCAAAGTGTATCCTGTACCTGATTTGAGATTTGGAAGAACTTAAAGCAGAGTCAGTCTTCTATATTAAAATGAAAACACATTGCTGTTACATGGCTTTTAGACTAGACTATGCTTAGAATCACAAGGAGGTTAATTTTACAATGAGGCCCTTAGCCAGGGAAAACACCCAGATACATAAGTTGCCACCCTTTTACAAAGGCAACATGTGTGCCTTGTTTTATAAATAACTTCCCTGAAAACTGCATGTGTGCTGATAAGAATCAGCAAGTATCCTTGTATCTTATAACATGCACACACAAACTCCAATCTGTGCCTTTTCCACCCTTAGGAACACTTGCCTGTTTATCACATAGAAATAGCCTCAGAATTTTCTAGAATCTACTTTTTGTGTGTGCATACACCAGAACAATTTTAGAAATGCCTACTTGAGCATGGAAAATGTGGTTCTCCATACACAAGTTACTTATAAAAATTACCCCCCCCCCCCCACTGTAGTTCTTTGTTACGGTATATATGGCCATCATTATTTCTTTATACATATGCCAAGTTGTTCCCTGTCAAGAGCACCTGGAATTGGATAGAATAAATCTAATTGACCATGCTCATGCTGTGAAGTTAGCTTGATGTAACGGAGAGGAAGACAAAGACACGCTCAGAGTTCAGTCATCACACTTGTCCCAATTTTATGAGAATTTGTAGGGGGGGGGGGGGAAGAAAAGGAGAAAATAAATCACTGTCAATGCAAAACAAGTTAAAGAAAATGTCATATTGAAGTTTGTAAATCTGCAAACGTTTCCTAAAATCTAAAAGGTTAAACTAAAATGCCTTTTAACCATTGCACTGTCCTCATTGCTTTGTCACTGGCATTGCAAATCCAAGGAAAAATATGCCTCCTTTTTAATATTCTAGAGAGCTTCAGTCTCTGTTTCAGCACCAGTGTTTTGACAGCTCAGAATTGACTATACAGGACAACACAGCACAAGAAGAGTAATAGAATGAAGAAAGAGCAACTCATTTGCCTCACTTAAGACCGCAACCTGGGAACACACTGTAATTCAAGGGAGACACTGCTATCCATCACTCTGAAGAATCTGCAGCCAGTTTTTATTTAAGTGGTTATTTCTTCCTTTAAAATAAGTCTGTATATATTTTATTTTTGAGGTTTTGTTTTATGTAGTATACTTAGAAGTGCTTAGTATGGCAGAAAACATAAGATGATGAATGATGCATAAGCACAAAAACATAGAAAATGACAGCAGGTAAAGACGACAGACTACCCATCGATACCAACTACTAATCTGTATTAGCCCTTCCTCTCGAATTCAGATACAATCCTTGTCTGCACAAGCTCTGTTCCAAGTATCTACCACCTTTTCTATAAAGAAGTATTTCTTTAGATTACCCCTGAGTCTGTCCTCTTTCTTCTTCATCCTATGCCCATTATTTAAAATTGAAAGATGCCCACCTCCTGTGCAATTGTGTCATGAAAGTAGACCGCTGTCTTTCAATCATGAATGTATGGAATTGAAGTTTTTTGTGATAGAGATGTTTGATAACTCATGGAGAGGAGGTCATTTGCATAGGAGGCTTCTTTAGGAAGAAGGTTTGAGTTTTGATTTGATTGCTAAGATACCAATAGGTCTCAACAGTGACCTAGGTTACATGGTGTTTTTGTAAACTAAATGTGTGTGTGTTACACTGTCTTTTATCACAGTAAGAATGTTGTTTAGCAATGACATCACAGTTTATCAGAAGCATTTTGATTTGACTTTTTGAAAGATATTTACAATGCTTCACTACAGACTTTTCACATTTATTTTATAGCTTGTATATTATTTTGAATAGTTTGCTCTTAGCACTAGGTTGATATGCTGTTCGTATGTTTATTTGACTAAAGTGGGAAATAGCGATCCACATGATATGAATACTTCAGAATAAGTAATATATGATGTTTTAAAAATGCTCCATTTTAGAGCAGTTTTTTAATTGTTAGAATCGTGCTCTGTCAAGGGTTTTATTATTTATGATGCAGCACATTTAAAAGTAAGATAGCATATAGTTTTGGTCATATGATTTAAGCTTGTTCTAATTCATGTTTTTATCTTCTTCTAAAATGAATATGAAACATTCCCTATATTGATCCTTGATACTTGTCAAAAGCATTTTTTAGGGGGTGTGTGATATCTTTTTGTTGTGGTTATTGTGGTTTTGTTCTTTTTCCTGACAATGTTGTATCGTGTATTATAGCTGCCCTATTTGTTGGATTTCTGTTGTGTGAACATCGCTGAAAGCCTCATCTGTGAGATCATTATTGATATCTGAAAATTATAATTCTTGTATTTATTTTATTTTCTCATGTCATTGAAAGAACAGTGTATTTTATATTTTGTTTTTTTTTAATGGATTTAGACCCCCCCCCCCTGACATGGGCCATTTCCGATCTTTTAATAAAATATTTTGGCTTATACTATCTCTGCCTCCAACTTCTGTTTCATCTGAGTACCACTTCATTGTGTATTTGGTTACCAGCTTATCTTACAAGCAGCAGTATCTAGAAAAGCTTCCTCCTCCTGTAATCTTTTGTAGTTTACAAATTCTAACCTCTTTCCTTATTTTTTCAGTCCCTGTTCTAGCATTGTTGTTTTCATTGATCCTAGTGCTAGGGATTCCCAGTTGTGAGAATATGAAGGTCTGCTTCTGGAGAAAGTGAAGTTACTCACCTGTAGCAGGACAAGTATTCCCACATACCCTCCCAGCTCCCCTTGGAGTTGTAGTCTTCATTTTTTTTTTAAATGACTAAGGGACCTGTGCTCGCGCGTTGGGCGGGACGGCACCAGCGAATGCATGGTGGGATGCCGCTAGAAAGTTCTGTGTTAATATTGCTAGTCTGTGTCCACACTGGGTTTTGTTGGATGACATCACCAGTTGTGAGACTACGTGGCCTGCTGACCTTGGACAACATCTTTTACAGGTTATGTTATGCAGTAGATGACTTATCTCCTGCCAGCTCCCTCAATTTGAGATTCAAGGCGAGAGAAAATAAATATAAAGAAGATACTGATGCAAAACATCAGAAATTACATATACAGTAAATGTAAAGAAGACACTGATGCAAAACACCAGGAATTACATAAAATGAATATAAAATTTGAGAATTAACAAAAAAAGCATTGTGAAGAAACAGTGGGGCACTTTTACTAAGCTGTGTAGGTGCCTACGCACGCCCAACGTGCGTCAATTTGGAGTTACCACCCAGCTACCGTGTGGCCCGTGCGGTAATTTTATTTTTGACATGCACCAGAAAATATATTTTATTTTCTGGCGCACTATGAAAATCGGGCGGTAACTGTGACTTCACATGCATAGGCAATTTACCGCATGGTTAACACAAGAGACCTTACCACTAAGTCAATGGCTGGCGGTAAGGTCTCAGACCCAAAATGGACATGCACCAATTTTTATTTTGCCGTATGCCCATTTTTGGCAAAAATAATTTTAAAAAAGCCATTTTTTTACAGGCGCGCTAAAAAAGGGATCTACATGCACCCAAAATACGTGCCTACACTAGCGCAGGCCATTTTTCGGCGTGCTTTAATAAAAGGGCCCTAGTGTGTTTTAAGCCTGTAAAATGTATTAGCTATTTTTCTGCATTGATTATGTTCTGAAGTGAATTTCTCCTGGCTAGCAGGTGGTGTTTCTTTGCTGTAAAGCTGTTAAGAGAGCCAAGAGTTTTTCCTTTAGTTTGACACAGACAGAGGAAGCAAGAAGCAGTATATATTTGAAATCTTGTTGACTGGGCTCTGATTGGCCCAGGAGCTCACCTCATTTGGACTTTACTGGTTTTGAGTTCAGTTCCAACCTGGGGAAGTAGAGAGAGAACTCTTTTTTGCTGAAGTTCTTTGAACAGAATTATGCCCTGATCTCCCCAGGCATTTTCTAGGAAGTATGCAAGTGTTATAATTGATTCTTATTTCAGTTACCTGTTATTGTTTGCCAGTTGTAATATTTTGTTCCACTGTTCAATATTTTTTAAGAGAATAAACATAATTGTTTGTTCGCCTTGTTTGTCTGGACTGATAAAGAATCCTGGTGGTTTGTGTGTTGGGTCTGTAAGTGCTTTCTGGGAACTGTGGGACCAGTGGGAGTGTGGCTACAGTAACCTAGAAATCACTGGGGATAATTTGAGAGCGGGAGACTCATCCAGAGGCGGTTGTGACCCAGTTGGTGGGAGGAGGGTGCTAGTGTAGAACATGAGCGGAAGGTGCAGGCGGACCTGAGCTGTGCTGGGGATAGACCCCACTAAGTGACTGCGGGGTAACCCCAGGCAGGTGGCTAGGCATTTGTGACAAGCATCATCCTACTAAACATGATAAAACAAGTTTTAAAAGTTTTACAAAAAGTATAATAACACTTCACTAAACACAAACATGTTCCATAAATGAACTGCTAAAAATAAAGAGTGAGAAAATAAATCCTTGAATCTCATATGTTTAACTGTATGGAATGTTAAGAGGAACTGATTACAGCTCCTAGAATGTGAACTTGAATTTAATATTTTTACCAATTGAATTAGATCCTCCAGAAAAGTACCTTCTAAAATCTTAAAAACTAGACACAGTTACACTGAGTAACTTTGGTTTTCTGAATATAAAACATTGTTTTGCCTAAAGAACTGCCTTTATAAAATTACCATTAAAGAGGGTAATGTTTATAACTGATTGCCTAGCTTTATAAAATACTAGCTCAAATCCTGCAGAAATACTGCCTAGACTGTGGGTACTGAAATTTATGCAGGCATAAATTGCAGCTCTGCCCAACCTCCTTCCCTGAGCATGTCTACTTGTTCCAGGAGTACGTTTAGGCATCACTTTATAATGTGCCTGGGACCGTGCATCCCTCGGAGGTGGTCTGCTAGACAGGCACGCACTGACGTCAGTGACAGCTGATTCCAAAGCAAGGGGAGGAGTAACTACTCCTCCCCCTGCCTGGGAATCAGCTGTCAGTGCGCCGCTCCCTGCCACTTCGGAGCAAGTGGCAGGGAGCGGGGCAACACAGACCCCCCCCTCGCCGCATCACCAACCTACCCCCCACCCGACGACCATGAACACCCTGTGTCCCCTCACGCACCTCACACCGAGTTCCACACTCCGCCCTCCTTCTGATTTCAACACCCCCCTCGCGTTGCGGCCCCCTGTACCCCCTTCCGCGACCCTGTCGACCCTCCCTTCCCGCTGAAACCCGTCCCCCGCCGCCGCCCAGTACCTGTGCTGACGGGGGACCCCAACCCCCATCAGCCAAAGTCCTGTGCTGGCTTTCGCGGCGTTGCTTCTTCAGTGATCTTCTGTTGAAGTTCCTCTGCGTGCATCAGACGCACGTAGAGGAACTTCAACAGAAGATCATTGAGGAAGCAACGCCGCGAAGGCCAGCACAGAACTTCGGCTGATGGGGGTTGGGGCCCCCCATCAGCACAGGTACTCCACGGCGGCGGGGGACGACAGGGTCGCGGAAGGGGGGTACAGGGGTCTGTAACGTGGAGGGGGGGTGAAAACGGAGGGAGGGCAGAGTCTGGAACAGCGAGGGAGGGTGGGGGATGGCCTTGCTAGCGCCTGTTTCCTTCCCTTAAGAAACGGGCATTTTTTACTAATATATGCATAAAACAGTGTTTTAGCAGCAAAAAAGTTTTATAAAGTTTAACACCCCCCCATTCCCCAAATTATTCTTCCATTTTCTGGTTTGGAAGCATTTCTCTTTTAATCTAAAAATAAGTGTGCAACAGGGTTAATTGCCATCATTTTGTCACTGGGTAACTACAACACATGTTTGTATCATCTACACTCGCAATCAAATGAGATGAAACTCAAGTTGCCAGCTTAGTCTTTGGGACCTCATGGCAAATTTTGAGATCCTACTGGCCAATTAATGTGTGTTTATGCAGCAAGAGCACAATTTTACCACAAATCTATTTCAGGCCCAACTTGCATTTAAAATAATGAGCTGAGTCACATGCAGATCAGTGGGATAGCCAGACCTTGATGTGGGGGTTCGCACATGCTCAGTTTCACTAAAATGAGCATGCACGTGATGTGAGGGGAAGAGCCCCCCCTCCCATAGCTACTCTACTGATGCAGATGCATACAAAGCAGCTAATTAAGGGCTAGATTTTATAACAGGATCCTTACTTAAGAAGTCCAAAAGGTGTCTTTATTAAAACGGCTCCTAGATCTAGGCCCAGTAGCACACAAATGTGGACACATGTAACAAATAAAATGCACATGTACTTTGCAACCTCACCTCTCATTGACTAAATTGTGCTGTGGGAATGCTTGTGCATATCACGTGAAAGTAAGCCACATTTTCTGTGCATGTACTTTTTATGCCTGTATACAGCTATTCAATTTAAAAAAAAAAAAAAAAAAGCCCTTTACAGTATGTAAAACGGGATTTACACATGAAAAAAAACAATATAAAATTATCTTCTAACTGAAATTGCACAAGCTGTGTTAACAATGGCAAACTGCATTATTTCCAGAAAGTTTCCCCCAGGTACACTGGCTCACCAACACATGAGCTGATGCTCTCAGGGTCTTTGTTAAATAAGCCAGCCTGTGGAAAAAAAAAAAGAATTTGCTACTCTGTCCCCTCTTAAATGTACAAATGCTTGGTAGGAACCCCCAAGCCCCATCTCCTTTTGAAAACAGGGAGAAGGCCCCTGTTGGATCTCATCCTCAACCTCTTCCTGACACCTGCATCAGTGTTCATGGTGGTCTAGTAGGTGCAGGAGCAATCTCCAGTTGCTTCTGTCCCATCTGTATCACTAGGTGTCAGATGGTGTCATTTCCCAAGATGCCACTAGGGGTCAGGTGGCACCATTTTTGAAATAGGGTATTGCTACAGGGAATTGCGCCTGCCCCCCCCCCCCCCCCCCCCCCACTAGATCCTCAGGGATATTGAAATAATTGTCAGGAGGGGGTCTGAGGCAGGTGAAATGTGTAGTATGTAGTTCAGCTGTGGGGCTTTCCCTTTTTGTCACAAGGATGGGGGCTTACGGGATGCCACTTTTAACATTTATTAATGTCTAAGCTGAAGGGGGAGGGTCTTCTTCATTAAAGCCCCTTTTTAAAATATATTGGGTCTGGGATGTCTATGAAAAGAAATCTCCTTGTACAGCTTCAGAAAGATACATTGTGTTAAATTGAAGTTCTTAATCTTCAGATTCTGGTCAAAAGTACTGAAATGAGGTTAGTGTGTTTAAGGTGCATGCACATCTAATTAACTTCTTTTAATGAGACATTTAGGTAGTAGACAATTTATCAAAGCATACCACTAGTAAAGTGTATAGTAAATTTAGTAATGTCCCATACCAGACTGTTTGTTTTCACTTTCTCTCTTTCAGGGTTGATTTCTTTATTCCTGGAGTTCCTAAAGTTGGGGGTTTTTCAATCTGCTCTAGCCCAGGACTTCTGGAAAGAGAGAGATTATTAGAGTTAGCCGTGAAATATGCTGAGCACCCTCCTGCCCACTGGATTCATACACAGGTAAATCATCTAAATAGAGAATTGATATCTTTCTATCTTTTTTTTTTAATGTCTTTTTTTGCTTTGCTGCTCGTTCTTGTGGTTTTGCAAAGCCCTGCAGGAAACTGTGCATTGTTTGTAGAGCAGTCTCTCACAGCTGACACTAACTGAGGCATAGCATCTGGCAGGTGTGGCAGACGAAGGGGAAATTTCAAGCATCACTTCTTCACTGTGCACATTGCTTAGTTTCAGAACAAGTTTCAGAATAAGTTGACCTATCTTCTAAAGCTTCCATAGAGAAGCTTCTACTATAGATTCCATGGAAAGGAAAAAAGAGAAAACATGCTGGCCTTATATCTTAACTACAGTGTAATCTAAAGGAGGCATGCTGGAATGTATCTCACAGTCATTCCTGTGCTTTCTCCTGTAGATCTTAAAGCAAAGGTGTCTAACCTCTGTTCTTGAGGGCTGCAACCCAGTTGGGTTTTCAGGATTTCTATGGTGTGCAAATAGATCTCATGCATATTCATAGAAACATGACGGCAGATAAAGGCCATATGACCCATCCAGTCTGCCCATCCTCTGTAATCCCTAATTTTTCCTGTTCCTAAGTGATCCCAAATGCTTATCCCATGCCTTTTTAAATTCTGGAACAGTCCTCGCCTCCACCACCTCCACCGGGAGACCATTCCATGCCTCCACCACCATTTTTGTGAAATGATATTTCCTTAGGTTACTCCTAAGCCTATTCCCTCTTATCTTTGTCATATGCCCCCTCATTCTAGAGCTCTCCTTCATTTGAAAAAGGCTCTCTTCCTGTACATAAATGCCCTTGAGATATTTAAACGTCTCTATCATGTCTCCTCTCTTCCAGCGTATACATGTTCAGGTTCATAAGCCTGTCCCTATAATTTTTGTATTCAAGACCGCTTACTAATTTCGTGGCCGCCCTCTGGTCCGACTCCATCCTGTTTATCTTTCCGTAGGTGCGGTCTCCAGAACTGCACACAGTACTCCAAATGGGGCCTCACTAGAGAGTTATACAACGGCACTATCACCTCCTTTTTCCTGCTGGTCATGCCTCTCTTTATGCACCCAAGCATCCAAAGTGGAAATCTTGAAAACCTAACCTGGCGAGGGCTGAGGTTGGACAACCCTGTTTTTTTTTTTTTTAAATATTGTTTATTAGCACAACTTCATACAATGCAAGATATTGTGACCACAACATTGAGAAACAAAAGCCTTTTCACAGAGAAACTGTTATCTAACAAAGAAGAAAATATCAAATCTGCTCAAACATACGCAGAACCTATGATTTTCATTTTTCTCCCCCCTCCCCTCCCTCTTCCTTTGCTTCCAAACAAACTCTCCAACTGATTCCCCTCCCCCCTCCCTCCCCTAACAATTCAAAATCCTGCTTTTTGCTGTGGAAGTAAGTGAGTCCCAGAACGGTGACCAAACCTTACAAAAACGGTCTCCCCTTACAGAGGCCAGGTCCCGGATCCTCTGTTTCTCCACTGAACAGCACTGCATCATGGCGCTACGCCAGTGTGATGTGCAGGGGGCTTCTCGTGTTATCCATTGCTGTAAGATTGTTCTTTTCCCCATCAACACAGCTCTCCTTAAAAAAGCCCTCAGGCCCTCTGGTGGCGGCCCTTGCACCAGAAAGGTATCAAATAGTTGGCCTGGAGTAGGCCTCCACCGTACCTTCCACATGCCCGACACCTGTCCGCCCATTGCCAGCCAAAATGAGCGCACCAATGGACATGACCAAAACATGTGTCCCAGGGATGCTCCCGGACCCCCACATTTAGGGCAATCATCTGACTCTCGCAAAGTTGCTCTGAAAGCTCTGTGGGGTGAAATATGGAGGCACAGCAAGAATTTGTAGTTCATCTCTGTCCATGCTGCATTCTCAGTCACTCCCTGGGACGATTTCAAACAAATCTCCAGCTGTTGTGATGTCAAACACCAACGAAGCTCTTTGGACCATCTATCGCATATGAGAGTAGTGTCCAATGGTGTTAGAGAGTCTCGCAAGCAGCTATGGTAGTATTTCAGTGGAGTTCTCTGCTGCGCCTCCAGCCCCAACAAAGCGTCCTGCAATTCCCACACACCCCTGGCCAGGGAGCCGTCCGGCAACGAACGGACATAATGACTTAGCTGTAGGTATGCAAATGTATCACCCCCTTCCAGACCAAACTCCTCACATAAGGTCTGAAACGGTTTCATTAACCCCTGCTCTGTTACTACCTGAAATAGAAACCGGATCCCTCGCGCTGACCATTTTTTAAATAGGATCGAGGACCCCCCCTCTGGGAATGCCAGGTTACCCCGGATTGGCAACAGGGGCGACACCGATCTGTCCCATTTATAGGTTTTGCTTATCCAGTGCCATGTTTTTCTTAAAGGATTCAAAATGTATTTGTAAGGACCCAGAGGGGGTAACTGGTTTGTTGGCGCCTGTAACCAATATGCAAAGTGTAGTGGTTCTGTCAGAGCAGTCTCAATCCCAGTACATGAAAAGTGTTCAGTGGATCGGAACCAGTCCGACAGGTGGCGTAAACAACTGGCTATCGAAAATAATTTCAGGTCCAAAAGTCCTAGTCCCCCTTTCCCTTTCGGCCGCATCAATGTCTTGATCCCAATACGTGCTCTCTTTCCTTGCCATAGGAACCCATTAAGCTGTCTCTGAAGCCATGTGTCCTCTTTACAACTCAGAATGAGCGGAAGCATTTGTAAAATATATGTCCACTTAGGGAACAGGATCATGTTGTATAGAGCTATTCGTCCTTGTAGTGATAGGGGTAACCCCCTCCACCCCCGCAGTGTTGTTACTAGCTTATCTTTTAGTGGACCAAGGTTTATCTCAGCTAACCGGGAAAGATCAGATGGGATTAGCACACCTAAGTATCTGACCACCCCCTCCGCCCATTGGAACGGGAAGTCTCCCACCCACTCCTCCCTCACCACAGATTGAACTGGGAGAGCTACTGACTTATGTAAATTTAGAGTAAGACCAGAAAAAAAACCAAACTCCTCTATGACCTCTATCAGGTGAGGGACCGAGATGGTAGGCTGAGTGAGGGTCAAAAAAAGATCATCCGCGAATGCAAGTACCCTTGTTTCTTTCCCACGACATGTTACTCCTTTTATATTAGGATCTTTTAGTATGGTACGCAGGAGGGGTTCTAAGTACAATAAGAACAATAATGGGGACAGGGGGCACCCCTGTCTGGTACCCCTTTCCACTTTAAAAGCGTCCGAACGAAGTCCATTAACCAGAACCCGTGCCGTGGTGTCCCGATAGAGCGTATTTATTGCAGCCAAAAGCCTCCCTCCCACCCCAATATATTCAAGGGTTTGGAACAAATAGTCCCAGTTGACTTTATCGAAGGCCTTGGCTGCATCAAGGCTCACTAATAGTAGTGGGTCCCCTGTAGCCTGCCCATAGGCCGTTGCCAACAATACTTTCCGCACATGGGTAACTGCGTGACGGCCACGTACAAAGCCCACTTGGTGTTCCCCTACCAGAGATGGAATATGGGCAGCCAACCTGTCGGCCAGTATCCTAGCCAAAATTTTTATATCCACATTGAGGAGGGATATAGGTCTATAGGACTCCATCTGGTCCAGTGGTTTGCCAGGCTTAGGAATCAGGGTAATAAGTGCTTCATTTACTCCCTTAGAAAATGAGCCCCGGTCTATCACTTCATCATAATAATCTATTAGAGGACCATATATTTGGGGTGCCATGATTTTATAGTATTCATTTGAGAAACCATCTACCCCTGGGGCAGACCCCAGCTTTAGTTTCTTGATGACTTTTTGCACTTCTATCCCCTGGAGTGGTTTAGACAGAGCCTGTTGGGCCTCTACCCTCAACTTGGGCATCCCTGCATCGTCTAGATAATCCCTCAACAAAGGCCCACGTTCACAGTTCCCTGTAGCATACATATCCTCAAAAAAATCTCGGAACCCATCCAAAATAGCTTGTGGCGTGGAAACCCGCGACCCCCGCTGGTTGGTAATCTTGGGGATAAACTGGCGTGGAATGTTCGACCGTGCCACCCTCGCCAAAAGTCTACCCGGTTTGTTTCCAAAGCATTGAAACCTAAGGCGACCCGCCGATAGGTGTCTCTGCGCTTGTTCATGAAGAAGTGAATTAAGCGCCACCAGGGAGGCATCCATCCTGTCTTTATGAATCCTAGAAGGATCAGCAATAAATTTTTTTTTTGCTAATTTGTACTCCCCTTCTAGGCGCAACACCCCTGCCGCCATTCTCTTAGCCCTAGCACTTTGAAAAGCAATCACCTCTCCTCTTATTACAGCTTTAGAGGCCTCCCAAAAAGTAATTGAAGAATCACATGAGTCAGCGTTAGTGTCAACATAAAATTGCCATTTTGTCTGCAAGTGTTCAATGAACTGTTTGTCTTGATGCAAAAAGGACGGAAATCTCCATGGCCGCGCCCCTGTTACACCTACAGCCAGATCTAAAACCAGCCAGATCATTGCGTGGTCAGAGACAGCCAATGGGCCTATCTCAGCCCTCCGAACCCTAAAGAACCAAGACTGGGAGATCAGTATGTAATCGATTCTCGACCAGGTTTGGTGGACTTTAGATTGGTGTGTATAATCTCTAGTGGTGGGGTTATGCACCCGCCAAGGGTCCACCAAATGAAGTTGATGGCAAAGCGTTCCCATGTCTTTCCCTCCCCCCGGTCCCCGGAAAGCCCTAGGGGAAGATCTATCCAGGGCAGGGTTCAGTACTTGGTTAAAATCTCCCGCCCAGATCCATGGAGCGTCCGCATATTGAAGGCCCAGGGCAGTAAGCGTTTGAAAGAAACTTGGACTATATTCATTGGGGCCGTAAATCGTGCACAGATAATACTGTTGGCCCTGGTAGTTCATCTGCACTAACACTATACGGCCCTCAGCGTCCTTGTGAATTAATTTAAACTGGCATGGGAGACCCTTTTTAATTAGAATAGCCACCCCACTTTTCTTACCCCCTGAAGAGGAATAAAAACACTCCCCTACCCACTGCTGTTTTAGTTTTTTATGTTCCATGTCCGTGAGCTTAGTCTCTTGGAGACAGGCGATGGTGGCACCCCTGCGCCTCAACTGTGTTAATATTTTGTACCGTTTCACCGGGGATGTAATTCCAGAGACATTCCAGGAGATTATTTTTACCTGAGAACAATCAGCCAGTTGCCAAAATTTCAATAGTTAGGATGACAGATTTACTATTCTCAACATCCCCGGGGGCCAGCCCCTCCCCCCAAGGGATCCAACTTCCATACAGAGCAGGGGTTTTCAGTACAACCATATGATTCACTACTAATATCCCCCTACTCCTACCTTTACTCACTCCCACAGCACTAGTGCACATCCATGAAACCCTCTCCCCCTCCCTCCCCACTAACCTAGTCCCCTTCCCACTCTCCTCTCCCCCCTCCCCCCCCACCCTTATCCCTTCCATCCCTCTCCAACCCTCTCCCCTCCACCCCTTCCTCCCTTCCCTTTGAACCCACACATGTGTTGCCCATTGAAATGGGTCCCAGGGGTTTTCCTTGTCTCCCTGCACCCGACTCCTAATGCAGTTTAAACAATATACCAACCCTGCAACTTAGTGTTCTAGTCCTTGTCAGAGTAGCCCAGTACATTGGACTATATGCGGTTCAGCCACTGCCTGCAGCGTCCCGGTCCTTCAGCTCCTGTTGTTGCACATACTTCTGTGCCTCCGGGGTTCCAAGGGTTCTCCACTGACCATTGTCCTTGACTTTTAGCACTGCAGGGTAAGCCAACATAAACTGGGTATTCATTTCATGCAGCTTTTTGCAGTATGGTGTAAACAGCTTCCTCTTCTCCTGCAAAGCTGCAGAGTAGTCTTGGAAAATAAGTATTTGGTTGCCATCAAATTTAGTTTCGTTCCTTTTCATCCGAAATCCCCTTAGAATTTCCTCTTTATGTACATAATTATGTACTTTCAGGATTACTGTCCTTGGGTTGCGTCGTCCATCCTGCTGTCTACCCACGCGGTGGGCCCTCTCCAAACATAAGGGCCCCGCGTGGTCTGATAAAGCAAATTCTTTAGCCAGCCATTTTTCCAGCACTGAAGATAGCACCGACGCACCCACCGATTCCGGCAGGCCCACAATTCTTAAATTGGCTCGACGAGACCTGTTCTCTAATTCATCCAATTTTTCAGTTACAGACTCCATTTTTTTCCGGATCTCTTTAAGCTGTTGCGCGTTGGGGATTAGAGACTCCTCCACTGCTGATACCCGCTGCTCGAGCTCGCCCGTCCTCCTTGTTGTATCCGTGATTAGCGCCTCCATCGTTGCGAGGCGTTCTAATATTTTGTCCCATTTAGGTTCGACCACCGCTCCAACTACCTCCGCCAGTTGCCGCAGCTGCTCCGCCGAAAAAGCCGTGGAGTCTTTTGGCGGCGTGCTCGGACTCGCCTCCGAGCCGCCCGCCGGTTTCGGCTTGTCTTTTTCTTTCTTGGAGCTTTTGGGCGCCATTGGTTGGTTCGGGGAGTTCAAAAATTTTTCCATACAATCTCCCCTCGCGATTCCACAGTTGTGGCAGTGTTTACCTGAAGTTTGCAGGATTTATTTCTAAAAGATCGAGTCGGGGCCCGGGAGATCGCGGAAACCACGTCTGCCTTGCCCTAAAGCATCACGTGACCCCCTGGACAACCCTGTTTTAAAGGGCAAAGATTCCTGATCACTATAGCCATTCCATTATTCTGTTCTTTCCAATATCTTTTATTCCTCATATTCTCCTCAAAGGATTCAAGCGAGTGACATAGATGAAACCTTTACAAAGAGGGAACAACAGTATCAAACTTACATCCAACTTACAATAAGATCATTAGGTTAATCAGAAAGCAAATCGGATTTCAGTGCTTTCCTAAAATTAATAAAATAAGTTATCTGTCTAAATTCTTTAGGCAAAGTATTCCAGATCTTGGCTCCTTGATACAAAAAAAGAATGCTCTAAGAGACACTTGTAATGGATATTTCTAACTGATGGAAAACTCAATTGCATATTTTGTGAAAATCTTGTATTTTTGTATTTTGGAATACAAAGTAATTGTGTCACTCCCTTGGAATTCTGACCTTGTAATAATTTAAATACGAGGCATGCCATTTAAATTTCACTCATATTTTTATTGGCAGCCAGTGTAAATCACTTAAAAGGGAGAAGGTCTATCAAATTTACTTTCTCGGAGGACAAACAGGCTTATAATTCTCACAAGTGGGTGATGTTGATTTGCGTTGCCCGGTCTGGCATTTTGCCATAGCTAAAAGAGAGCTTTGTGAAGCTCGAGTGCCTTACCACCCATTGTGTGAACGCAGTCTCCTCAGTACTTCTTTTTCCAAGTGAGGAGAAGGTGTTTTTTCTGGTCCTCTCCTCATTTTCTCGGCCTAGAGAGCTATTTTTTTGCCTTCCGGTAATTTTTCCCATCCTTGTTATTGGGCTTATTTTATTGGAACCTTTTTTTTTTCCCCTTCCTTTATTTTTCTTAGAATTGTTTTGCCCGGATTTTAAGTTTTATTATTTCTTTCCGTCGTTGGGCCGCTTTCAGGCCTTGACTTCGGCCGAGTCTTTCACTTCTCTTTTTACCGTGCCTTGCCCCTTTTTCAGGCACCATCAAGTTGTTTAATTTAGCTGACAAAGTTTTTCCATCCAGGTACACAAAGATTCCCAGTGGCTTCAAGCGCTTTACTTGGTGCAATTGGACTATCTCTGGAAAGGACACCCAATCTTGGTTTCTGCAGTGTCTAGGACCCGACCATAGCCCTGCTGACTGTGTTCTCTGTCTTTACAAGAAGAAGAAGACCCAGATTTTCTGAGAGGCTCAACGAGAGAAGATTTTTGAAGCCAAGTGTAGTTGCTTGGCATCAATGTCGATCATTACGCTGCATCGGGAGCATCAGTAAGCATGGCTGCTTCAAGACCCTTTAGACACTATGAGGCATCGAGTGGGTCTCCACCTGTCTTGAGGCTTCTTGCTGTGCAGACCCCCCTGGGACCGTCGATCGTCAGACCTGACCCCAAGGCGACATGATCCTTTGTGACACGCTTCGGGCGAAGGCTAAGAAGCATCGTCATCGGTCACCTTTGACACATGGTGCTGGGAGCTCGGGACATCGAAGCATTGGCGCCAGGTGGACCGCTCCCCCTCCATACAGGAGGTTCTGATGTGCCTGTCTCCAAGCAGCTGAGATCCCGCTCCCATATCGACCCCAGAGGTGCTGCAACCTGTGCCTCATCCGGCACCCCAGCTTTTCCCGTTGTTGACCCTCGATGAGCTCATCCAGGCCTTGCTCCCTGAGCTGCTGGATGACCTTATGTAACAGTGCATCGGTATCAGGGGTGCTTGCGCCTACCTTACCTCCCATTGTGGCCCCGCCTGGCCCTTAACTTGCGGTGCGACCCTGGTGACGTCGGCTACTAAAGCCGACACTCCCTTGACATCAGTGGAAGAAGCTTTGCCAACTTCTTGTTGTTGCTCTCGGGAACATGGTTTCTTGGCACCTAGGTAAGTTCGGTCTCGGCAATCCCATAGGGAGATACTGTCCGACACCGAAGAGGAGCGCTCATGGGATTCAGAGGAGGATCCCAGATACTTTTCCTCAGATGAGTCTTATGGGATTCCCTCTGAACCCTCCACTTCACCTGAAAGAAGGTCTCCGCCAGAGAGCCTTTCATTTCCATCTTTTGTTAAGGAAATGGCTGAAGCCATTCCATTTCCTTTGAAAGTGGAGGATGAGCCTAGGACCAAGATGCTTGAGGTCCTGGACTATAATCCTCCTAAGGGGGAGGCTGTGACTCACCTCTCCACTGGATACTCCATGAAGTCCGTCAGGAACTGGGAGTCCCCTCTGTCAGTCCCTGTCATGCCCAAGAAGATTGACACCCAGTATCGGATCCATGGTACATCTGGTTCTGATAGGCCTCAGTTGCGTCACAATTCCATGGAGGTGGAATCAGCTCTCAAAAGAGCTAGGAGTTCCAGGGACTATGTCTCGGCACCCCCAGGCATCCAGGATCTCTGCTCAAATTATAGCAGTGCACAGACTCTCATGGCTGCATGTTTCTGACTTGGAACATTCTGTTCAGCAGAGGTTGATGGATGCCCCATGCTGGGGGATAACTTTTTTTTTTTTTGAGAGAAGGCTGAAGGGGTTGCAGGCCAAATCAAAAAAACACTGATACCATCTCTTCTCTATCCCGCTGGGTGCCTTCTGCATCAACCTCCTCAGCTAGAAGGTCTTTCAGTAAGCCAAGGAGGAATGCCTATTACTATCCTAGACGTAGGTACACCCTTTTGGCTTGCCAGCCTACTCAGGCTCAGTGCACTTGTTCACATCAACAACATGTGCCTAAGGCCCTTGCTGTTCCCCATTCAAAGCAAGGGACGAGCTTTTGACTGGCTCCAGCAGAGCATAGTCTCAGTAAAAGAGTCTGTCCTGGTCACTTGCCAGTCGGGGAGAGGCTGAAATTTTTTCACCAAAGATGGCCTATTATAACCTCTGGTGGGTTTTTCAAATAGTCCATCTCGGATATGCCCTCAATTGGCATCTCAGACCTCCAGTTTGCCCACGGAAAGCTATTCATTCAGCTCTTAGCACAGGCAGGTACTTGTAGAGGAACTCTCTGCCCTTCTGAAGGCCAATGGGGTCGAACCCATTCCACCAGGGGAAGAAGGGCAGGGATTTTATTCCAGGTACTTCCTTGTGCAGAAGAATACAGGGGATGCATCACATTCTAGACCTAAGGACCCTGAACAAATTTCTAGTCTGAGAAAAGTTCAGGATAGTTTCCCTGGGCACCCTTCTCCCAATTCTTCAGAAAACTGATTGGCTATGCTCTCTGGACTTAAAGGACGCATATACTCACACCCTGATACTTCCAGCTCACCAGAAGTATCTTTGATTTCGGCTGGGAACACATCACTTTCAGTCCTGCGTATTGCCTTTTGGCCTTGCTTCAGCTCCCAGGATCTTCACCATGTGTCTAGTGATAGTTGCAGCATCGCTACATAGACTGGGAATCCATGTGTTCCCATATTTCGACGATTGGCTTGTAAAGAGCACCTCGTAGGATGGTGCTCAGGAGTCCATGCAGATGACTATTCGAGTGCTTGAGCCACTAGGGTTTGTTTTAACCCTTTAGTGTCCAGTGTTCCCATCAATCTGTTCCCATATGGCTTATTACGGGAACATTGGACACTAAAGGGTTTAAACTACCCCAAGTCACATCTCCTCCCTGTCCAACAATCGGAGTTCATAGGAGCCCTTCTCAACACACAGAGGATTCGAGTCTAGCTCCTGGAGGCGAGAGCGGACAATCTTGTCTCGCATCCAATGCGCTCAGTAGGTCACAGCTCGGTAGATGTTGAGATTGTTGGGCCACATGGCTTCCACAGTGTACATTACACCCATGACACGTCTTCACATGAGATCAGCTCAATGGACCCTGACGTCTCAGCGGTATCAAGCCATGGGGAGTCTAGAAGCTGTCATCCAAGTGTCCCCAGAGCTTGTACGCTCTATTCTGTGATGAACAGTTCAATCCAATTTGATTCTGGGACTTCCATTCCAAATTCCTCAGCCACAAAAGGTTCTGATGATGGATGCATCGCTCCTGGGAAGGGGAGCTCATAAATACAAACAGGCATACGCTACTACCTTTGCGTACAAAAGCACACAGTTATGGAACGCACTACCCATGACCCTGAAAACCACGGACAACTTAACCAGCTTTCGCAAATCTATGAAGACATACCTCTTCAACAAGGCCTACAAAAATAATCCTTGATGAAACAAATTACTCCGTATACCACCCAAACGCTTTAAAACACCTCTAACATGACCTTACCTAATACCTTCTAATTAACTCCTCTTCTACCTCCAGTTTATTACCGACTGTATCTAAGATTATGTAATGACTATACCATATTAACACCCTGTAAGCCACATTGAGCCTGCAAAAAGGTGGGATAATGTGGGGTACAAATGCAATAAATAAATAAATAAATTTAGATGGGCTTCATGCTCAAGGTGTTTGGTCTTCCCAGGAAATGTATCTTCAGATCAATCTCCTGGAACTTTGGGCGATCTGGAACGCTCTAAAGGCTTTCAAAGATCTATCTCTACAAATTGTTCTCATTCAGTCAGACAGATTGCAATGTATTACACCACCAAGCAGGGGGGCACCAGATCACGCCCTCTGTGTCAGGAGGCCATCTGGATGTGGCATTGGGCTCGCCAACATGGCGTGTTCCTTCAAGCCACTTATCTGTTGGGTGCAGACAATACCCTGGCTGACAGTCTGAGCAGGATAATGCAACTGCACGATTGGTCTATCAATATGGGCATAGCCCGCAAGATCTTCTGAGTGTGGCCTCAGTGGATCGTTTTGCTGCTCAAATCAACCAGATGGTCCCTCAGTTCTATTCCAGCTACAGGCCCATGACAGACTACATCAGATGCCTTCTTTCTCAATTGGGGGACAGGTCTTCTGTACGGGTATCCTCCAATACCTCTAGTGGGAAAAAGTTTGTTGAAACTCAAGCAAGACAGCAGAACCACGATTCTGATCGCACCATACTGGCCGCAGCAGATACGGTTCCCTCTTCTAGTGGAGTTATTCTCCGAAGAACCGTGGGGATTGGAGTGTTTTCGACCCTCATTACTCAGGACGAGGAGTCACTTCTACATCCCAGCCTTCAGTCTCTCTTTCACAGCTTGAATGTTGAGAGCTTATTATTTGCTTCCGTTGGTCTCTCGGAGGGTGTCTCCCGGGTATTGCTGGCTTCCAGAAAAGATTCCACTGAGAGGTGTTACTCTTTTAAATGGAGGAGGTTTGCCATCTGATGTGAGAGCAAGGCCCTAGATCCCTTTACTTGCCCTAAACAGACCCTGCTTGAATATCTTCTACACTTGTCAGATTCTGGTCTCAAGACCAATTCCGTAAGGGTTCACCTTAGTGCAATTAGTGCTTATCATCAACGTGTAGAAGGTAAGCCCATCTTTGGACAGCCTTTAATTGTTCGTTTCATGAGAGGTTTGCTTTTGTCAAAGCCGCCTGTCAAACCTCTACCTGTGTCATGGGATCTTAACAACGTCTTCACCCAGCTGGTGAAAGCTCCTTTTGAGCCACTGAATTCCTGCCATCTGAAGTACTTGACCTGGAAGGTAATTTTCTTGATGGATGTTACTTCAGCTCGTAGGGTCAGTGAGCTTTAGTCCTTAGTGGTGGATGCACCTTATACTAAGTTTCATCACAACAGACTAGTCCTCCGCATGCACCCTAAGTTCCTGCCGAAATTGGTGTAGGAGTTCCATCTGAACCAGTCGATTGTATTTCCAACATTCTTTCCCCGACCTCATGCCCATCCTGGCAAAACCAACTTGCACACCTTGGATTGAAAGAGTGCATTGGCCTATTACATGGCATGGACAAATAAGGCCCCAGAGACAGTCCGCCCAGCTTTTTGTTTCTTTTGATTCCAACAGGATGAAGGTCCCCAACGGGAAATGCACCATTTCAATTTGTCTGGCAGATTGCATTTCCTTCACTTACTCCCAGGCTGGGCTGGCCTTATCGGGTCATGTCAGAGCCATGGCCACGTTGGTAGCCCATTTGAGTTCAGATTTGCAAGGCTGCGAAGTGGTCTTCTTCAGTCCACACATTCACATCACACTACTGCCTTGAGCAGGATACCCGACGCGACAGTCGGTTCGGGCAGTCAGTGTTGCAGAATCTGTTTGGAGTCTAGAATCCAACTCCACCCTCCTAGGCCCGTTTTATTCTGTTCCAGGCTGCACTCTCATTCAGACTGTATATAGCTTCAGGTTAATCTGTGTTATATCCTTGCCTTTGAGAGGCCTAGTTGACTAGTGTTTGTTGTTTTTGGTGAGCCTGGATGCTAGGGATTCCCTGCTTGTGAGAATTGTAAGCCTGCTTGTCCTCGGAGAAAGCGAAGACGCATACTTGTAGCAGGTATTTCCTGAGGACAGCAGGCTTTATATTCTCACTATCCCTACCACCTCTTCTTGGAGTTGTCGTCTTTGTTCTTTTTGCTTTATTTTTTGCTATAGTATAAAACTGAGGAGACTATGTTCACGCAATGGGCGGGAATTCACTTGCGCATGCGTGGTGAAGAGCGGCTCGCGCTTCACAAAGCTCTCATTTAGCTATGGCAAAATGTTGGACTGGGTGATGCGGATCGGCGTCACCCACTTGTGAGAATATAAAGCTTGCTGTCCTCGGAGAATACCTGCTACAGGTAAATATCTATCTTTGCTTTCCCCAAGAATCAACCTGGCTGCTGTATTATGCAGCATCTGAAGCCTATTCTGCAACCTAGTAGAAATGTCAGAATACAGCAAATTATAGTAATGTGTGATATAAGTGTTGACAGAACGAGAAGTCTAAACCATGGGCATAACCAGCCCTCCAGTTTTGGGGGGACCCAGAGGTGCACTGAGGGGGCAACATATTCCCCTTCACCCCCCATGCATTAAAAATAATATCATTGCTGGCAGGAATACCAAACCAGCACTGTACTAAAATATCAGTGCACCTACTGGAAAGCTAACCCCACCCCCCCTAATAACAACAGACTGATCCTACACAGGCATTCAGTGCTAACATAGAAAAAACATAGTAACATAGTAGATGACGGCAGAAAAAGACCTGCACGGTCCATCTAGTCTGCCCACGATAAACTCATATGTGTATACCTTACCTTGATTTGTACCTGTCTTTTTCAGGGCACAGACCGTATAAGTCTGTCCAGCAGTATTTCCCGCCTCCCAACCACCAGTCCCGCCTCCCATCACCGGCTCCGGCACAGACCCCGTATAAGTCTGCCCTCCCCCATCCTAGCCTCTCAACCACCAACCCCTCTTCCCCCGCCACCCAATTTCAGCTAAGCTTCTGTGGATCCATTCCTTCTGCACAGGATTCCTTTATGCCTGTCCCACGCATGTTTGAATTCCGTTACCGTTTTCATCTCCACCACCTCCCGCTGGAGGGCATTCCAAGCGTTCACCACCCTCTCCGTGAAGAAATACTTCCTGACATCTTAGAGTACCTGATCTTTTTCACACATGCAGAACCTCACTAAGTCTAATGAGAAAGTAAAGACAGATATATGTATGTATGTATGTATGTATTTATTTATTGTCACATGTAGACAAAAATTAAATTGAACTCCTGAGAAGCCAGACACTGCACACAATACAACTAAATAAAGAGAAGCAGTGATGCAAGTCACCCTGTACTGTGCAAAATATAAAGAGAGCAGGTATAAATTTCAAAAATTGATATATTCCAATCACATTAAGAAACAAAACAACAACAAAAGCAAAATAAGGTGCTACTTTTTTATTGGTTTAACTTAATAGTATAGTATACTGTCTTTTCTTGATGAAGGCGGTTTTGGCTTCTGAAAGTTAGCCAAAAATGTTTTAAAATTAGTCCAATAAAAGAGTTTCACCATTTTCCATTTTTAATTTTTTTTAACAATCTGTAGAGTAGATTAATACAGCTACCACACTATTTTATCCTAAATTTAAAATAAAATTCTTTTTTTTTTTACCTTTCTGGTCTGGCCTTTTAATTTTTCTAATTGTATTGGCCCCAGTCCTTGATTTCTGCTCCACCCCCAAGCACATCTCAGTGTCTCAACCATTCCAAAAAATTCCTTATTTACATCGGTAGCAACCATTTCCTCTATTCTTCCTGCCATCTCCTCTCACAACTCTTCTTTTACCTTTGTTTCTCTGTTAGTCACTTTCTCTGTCTTTAGGATGTAGTAGGACAATACTGTAAATATTACACCAGGCCCTAGAGCACCAATACTAGACTAAGCTGGAGTTTCCCTACACAGGAACTAAACACTAATAGAACTATTCACCTCAGTCTCACCTGCAGAATAAGAGACCATAAATTAGAAAGACAATAAATTAGAAGGAAACAGGCAGACAAAAACTGGCATGGAAATGTCTAAGGAAGTCAGACTCTTCTGCCAGCATCAGTTTCCTTGTTCTTCTCGCTCTTTTTCCTTCCCCCCTCCCCAGTCCAGCATTTCCCTTCTATTCCATCATTCTTGTCCAGCACTACACCCCTCTCTTGTCCCTGTGCCCTCTTCCCTGTAAATATAGTCTGGCATTATATCTCTTCCTCCTTCCCCCAAGTGGACCACCACTTCTGCCTCTGTGTCTCTCCTGTTTTCTTCCTACCCCTCCTGTATGGTCCAGCATAATCTTTCTTTTCTTTCCCTAACCCTACAAGTGGTCTATCATGATCGTTACTTCTCGCCACTTTCCTGTGGTCTACCTCCACTCAAACCTTCTTCTCAGATGTCTCTGCCGTGACAGCATCTGTCAGCAGGGTAAACTGCAGTCCACCATGGAGCAGTCACATTGCACGTCACTGTTGGGTCCCGCCCATACAGCAACAGGAAGCTACATCAGATGGGGGCGAAACTCAACAGCAACATGCAGCGCCTAAACACTAGGTTCCACAGTGGATTGCTGTTTACCCATCAGACGGAAGCTGTTGCTGCAGAAACATGTACAGCTGAGAGGAAGGGGGGGGGCAGACCACAGGGAAATTGTGAGAAGTGAAGATAATGGTGGACCACCTGAAGGGGGAAGGAGAGAACTGTCCTTCAGTGGGAGTTTTGGCTTCCCCAGTGGAAGTGTGGAAGATGACCAGCTGAAATCAGAGATTTGGCAGGTCTGTGGGGAAAGGGAATAAGGGGTTGCATTTCTTGGGCTTCAGGCTGGGGAGGCCTCCCCAAGCTGCTTATATGGGTGCCTGTGCAGGCAACTCTTTGGCCACCAGCATAGGGAGGCCCTGGGCTTCCGTAGCTACGCCACTGGTCTAAACATTTCAGTGTCAAAGAGTGAATTTCTATAAGCTGTCTGAGTTTACAGAAGAATTTTCTTATCAGGTTATTTATTTGATTCTCATAAATAAGTTTGGAGTCCAGAATAACTCCCAATACCTTAGGTTTGTCCTCAATTTTAAGAGATTCCCCTGAAGACAATAATTTCTTCTTCTAGGATTAGTCAGTCTCCGAACCAAAGTAACTTTGTTTTTGTCTAGTTTAATTTCAAAAAAATTCTGACTTGTCCTCACACCTAATATTGGGCTCAGTAAAAGAAAATATCTGCTTATGGTATTGAGGAGAATACACCTTTTACTGTGGGGGAAAGTGGATGGGACTTGATATACCGCCTTTCTGTGGTTATAATCATAGTGGTTTACATATTATGTACAGGTACTTATTTTGTAACTGGCAGTGGAGGTTTAAGTGTCTTGGCCAGAGTAACAAGGAGCGGCAGTGGGAATTGAACCCAGTTTACCAGGATCAAAGCGTGCTGCACTAATCACTAGGCTACTTCTCCACTCCATATGATCATTTTCTTAGCAATTTGCTAAAGCAGTCCAGAACAATTCCTGCTATTCCTGTTCACTTAATCTAGCTAACAGTAGTGAATGGTCTACAGCGTTAATTGCTGCGGAGACGTTGAACTGGAGGAGCACAGTCTGTTCTCCTTTACTCAGTGCTGCTCTGACAGTTGTAGTAAGAGCTAGTAGCAGTGTTTCCGTACTGTGCAGTAGTCTGAATTTGTGCTGTGTGTTCTGCAATATATCAAAAAAGAACAGATTGTATTATGTGTACCTCAATCCCTTTTTGTCCTCAATCTTCCTCTGTTCTCAGTGTCTGTCAATTAGATCAACCTTTCTTGGGCTTGGAGTTTTTGATAGCATCTCTCCTAATACAGTCATATAATTTTCTCTTGAAATTTACACTCAAGTTCCTATGATATTGGACTATAAGACAAATAAGGGATCTAGATGAGTAGCCAGAGGTTAGACTGACTATGATAGTTTATTGGCCAGGGTATTACTGGACAAGACTCAAAAAGGGATGAAGGAGTTAGTTGCCAAGTGATAGATAATACTTTGGACTACATTACCACTTTAAAAGAGCATGGCATTTCCAGGAGGAAGCTGTCCTCTTGGTTCATTGAGGTACATTTGTGAGAAAAGCAATGATTTAGTGGTTAGAAAAACAGTGGTGGTAATCTGATGATTCTTTATTATGCTAGAACCGGAAGAGTCAGGTTAGCATGTATAAGAAGTTCATAAACTAGGCAAAGGCAGCTTATTAACAGTAGTGGTATGGCAGGGATTTCGGGAGTCATTCCGGCTAGTGCATAAATTGGTTTCCACTGTGGCTAGCGAGTGGATTGTCTTTGGATCCTTCTGCACCTGATTTAGGAATTTTTTTTAAATTAAGGCTACATAATCTGTTGGATTCTAATGGGCCCTATGGTGCTACATAGTCCCTTGAGGACTATGAAGCATTTTCCTTCAGAGTACTGTATTTTCTCTTTATGAGCTGTCTTTTAGGGTTAGTAGGTTGGCACAGTTCTGCAGTTCACTATGGTTTCCAGCACAGATGTACAGAAGGTCACTGCAAAAAATTGAAGGGCAATTCATTGCTGGTCCCCTATCCAGCATTCTTGCTTAGGAATTTATCTTATGTTCTGACTTGCTGGCTCATAGTTTTTTGTAAATAGATTTTTGCAGGAGGGCTCTTCTCCTAGTTCATTGGGACATGTAGTGATTGCTTCTATTTAGCCAGTGTACCAGCTATTGGCTAATTATATGCATTCCCTTTCTGGCCAAATTGTTGAAGGTGGCAGTGTCTGTGCAGTTAGGGGGACATGTGGAGGGGCATTTTCAATATGTCTAAGTTTGCAAAACTTCCAAAAATTGAGTGGTGAACATAGACAAAATGGCTATCTATTTAGTTCGAAAATTGCCTTTTTCCTAGATGTTTGTGCTTGGTGCGTTTTTATTTTGGAAAATAGAACATCCAAGAGAAAAATGCCCAAAAAGCAACCATTTGGATGCCTGGGGTCATCATTTTTAGTAGACTGGCCACACAGATCTCATCTCATCAGAGTAATGGGGCAGAATATTGGGGGCACTGCAGTGGACTTCATATAAAAGGTCCTAAGTACATGTCTCACCATAACCCCCTTATATTGTATGGTGAGCTTTCCAGGAGCAGAAAAATACATACTGTACCTCACTGTATGATACAATAGCTCTCAAGCTTGCAGGTGTCACGTGTCTATATAGGTACAGTAGGTATTTAGTGTATTTTGGAGGGCTCACATGTACCACCACAAGTATACCAATTAGAGTTGGATGTGGACCTGGGTCCCCTTTGCTACAGTCCTCTCTGCAGTGACCAATAGGCTACTCCTGGGACCTGCTTGCTGCTCTAATTGGAATGGCCATTAAATATGAAACTGTCATAGAGCCTGGTATGAAGAAACAAGATGGCAAGCGATCTGCAAAATCCAACGTTGAGACAAACAAAGCAGATCAATCAGTGATATGGTTCAAAACTTTATTTTCAGAGATTCGCCCGACACAGACTGTATTTCGCCCACAAGGGCTGCGTCAGGGGCTAATAGTCCAAGCAGGACATGAGATTGAAACGTAAAAAACCAGCAGGGTGCTTTCCTCAATCACGGTGAGGACATCAGCTCAATACACAGCTGAGAGATGCGACCGGACTTACCCTGTGTATTGAGCTGATGTCCTCACCTTGATTGAGGAAAGCACCCTGCTGGTTTTTTACGTTTCAATCTCATGTCCTGTTTGGACTATTAGCCCCTGACGCAGCCCTTGTGGACGAAACACAGTCTGTGTCGGGCGAATCTCTGAAAATAAAGTTTTGAACCATATCACTGATTGATCTGCTTTGTTTGTCTCCACATAGAGCCTGGTATGTACTGTCACTGTCTCATCTTAGGGGGCTAAGGAGAGGGTCAGTGAACACTGGGGAGAGTAAGGGGGTGCTATGCTTTAATTCTTCCAGTGGTCATTTAGGGCACCTTTTGGTCGCTTAGTCGTGATTGAAACAGATCTATCCATAAACAGCTTAATTTTCGTCCTAGACGTTTTCATTTTGTTGCATTATTGCAGAAAAACATCTATCATTTGGTGCCACCCATGTCCCGCTCAAAACACACCCCCATCATGCCTCCTTGAAATTTGAACAAACTGTGGAGCAAAATGTCTAAAATCGGGGTGTCAAAAATTGCAACTTGGCTGTTTTTGAGAGGAAAACATCCTGCCACCGTGTGACCTTTTTTTGGATGTGTTTTTGTTTTGAAAATGAGTCCCTTGGTAACATAGTAAATTATGGCAGATAAAGACCTGAATGGTCCATACAGTCTGCCCAACAGTCACACTCATTTATCAAGTCATGATTAAACCAACAATGAATGTGATATAAAATACTTGATCATTGTCTCTTTCTGGCATTTCTGGGACATAGACCATAGAAATCAGCTCGTCCCTGTCCTTAGATTTCAAATACTGAAGTTGCTGTCAAAGTCTACTCCAGTCCGTCCTAAACCGGTTTGCCATATATAGGACCCAGACTGTACAAGCCTTCCCAGCACCAGCCTTCACAGCCAGAGTCGCTATCTAAGCACCACTTGACATGCAAGCACACATACAGCCGTTTACGTTTTGTTTTTTATGCCAGTCATTTTCTAATTAGAGATCCTCTGTGTTCACCCCACGCCTTTTTGATTCGTCACCATTTTTTCCTACACCACCTCCCTTGGAAATTCCTGGCATCAATCATCCTCTCCGTGAAACAGAATTGCCTGACATTACTGCTAAAGTGTACCACCCTGCAACTTCAATTCATGTCCTCTCGTTTTACTGTTTTACTGTTATCCTTTTCTCTTATTTGTTCCTATATTAGTACCTTTCAAGTATTTAAACATCTGTATCATATCTCCCCTGTCCTTCCTGTCCTCTAGGCTGTACATATTCAGATCTTCCAGTCTCTTCTTGTATGTCTTTTGATGCAAGCCCCATACCACTTTTGTCGCCTTCCTCTGGACCACTTCAAGGCTTTTTACATCCTTAGCAATGTATTATAACTTGGCACAAATAGCCTGCTTTTATTTCTAAAGATTTGAGGTAGATAACATAAAGAGAGAATAAAAATAATGTATACAAAATATTTTAAAACACCTAAATTAACAATCTAGTTAGACTGCTTGGTGCTGACTTTCTCTGTGATCTTGGGTAATTGTTTTCCTCTCCTTGATTTTTATTTTGCTCATTTATCAATTATTTTTTTGTTGGAAATAGTAATTATGATAAAATGTGTCCTTTTTTCCATTTCAGGACCTCTAATATAAGGTTAGTAGTATATTGTGAAATAATCTTAGTTCAGTGCCTTTCAAAAGTCTTCACACACTTGTATTTTTTTCACATTCTGCTGTCTTAAGTGCAGTTCAAATTGTATTAAAGTAGGAATTTGTTTCACTGATCTGCATAACATACTCTGCACTTTGAATGTTATAGAAATATTTAAAAAGTAGTGACTGTCACACTTCTTGAATTAATACATAGTGGAAACCCCTTAAACAATGCACGGCTGATACTGCTGCATAAGGTATGTCTTCCAGCTTTACCCAATGGGATGGTGCATTTTTGACCATTCTTGTTGAAAGCTCAAGCTTTTTCAAGTTGGCTGAGGATTTTTTTGATGGCCTCAGTCTTCAAGTCTTGTCACATTACTTTTCAATCCTGATTGGACTGTTTTAAACATATACAATAGTAAACTAACAGTGAGAATAGTATGAGGAACTTGTGGTTAGACTCATGACCTCACTGGCTAACTAAGATGCACCTGCTTTACAGTGATGGGAGCTGTGGTTCATATGTCCTCTGACTTTACGGTTTTGATACCAGAAGAATGTAGTTCTTTGATTCATAAAGAGCAGAATGGTATGGGCCACTAATATTTGCCCAACACAGCATCAGCAACTGGAGAGCTTGGGGGTGCAGATGGAGGTTGATTTATTTTTGCCCCTTCAACCAAAAAGATGGTGTTCTCAGTGGCGTAGCCATGGGATGAGCCCAAGCCCACCCAGAAGTGTGGTGCACCCTAGCCATCCACAGGCCAGGCATCCCTCACTACCTTCCCTCCCGCAGCGAAGGGATGCTGGCTTGTGAGTGGCTAGGGTGCATCACCACCAGCACACCTCTCCCTTCTTCTCACCCCTCCCTCCACCACTGCCACAGTACTTGCAGTTTACTTTTTTGGGCAGTCACTGGCAGTGATTCACACAGGCACTTCAGGGCCATCCCTCCGCCGTGTTCGGCCCTCACATAAACAGGAAGCTGCATCAGAGAGGGCTGGATGAGGCAGAGGGAAGGCTTTTTAAGTGCCCGTGTGAACTGCTGCCAGCGATGGCTCGAAATTGTAAGCTGGGGGGGGGGGGGACTAGAAGAGGCAACGATCCCTGACCAGTGGGAGGGAAGGCGGCGAGGGATGTTGGATTAGGGAAAGGCAGAGAGGTCCTGGACTTGTGGGAGAGGGGAGCTGGAAGGAAGGGAGAGGTGTGCTGGACTTGTGGGAGGAAGAGGAGGGCTGGAGGAAAGAGAAGCGTGCTGGACTTGTGGGAGGAGAAGGGCTGGAGGGAAGAGTGGGCAAAACTGAAAATAATAAGAAACAGCATAAGGAATGGCAAGTCAAGTGCAGAGCACTGATAAGGAAGGCAAAGAGAGACTTTGAAAAACAGATTGCGTTGGAGGCAAAAACACATAGTAAAAACAAAGGAAACAGAGAGTAGGGTTAAATGGTCAGTATCAATGGAAAAGGGTAGATAGTGGGGTTCAGCAGGGGTCTGTGCTGAGGCCGCTGCTTTTTAACATATTTATAAATGATCTAGAGATAGGAGTAACTAGTGAGGTAATTAAATTTGCTGATGACACAAAAGTTATTCAAAGTTGTTAAATCGAAAGAGGATTGTGAAAAATTACAAGAGGACTTTACAAGACTGGGAGACTAGGCATCCAAATGGCAGATGACTTTTAATGTGAGCAAGTATGAAGTGATGCATGTGGGAAAGAGGAACCTGAACTATAGCTACATGATGCAAGGTTCCATATTAGGAGTCACTGACCAAGAAAGGCGTCATCGTTGCTACTTTGTATCACTCCATGGTGCGACCGCACCTCAAATACTGTGTTCAGTTCTTGTCACCATATCTCAAAAAAGATATAGTGAAATTAGAAAAGGTGCAGAGAAGGGTGACGAAAATGATAAGAGACGGAATGACTTCCCTATAAGGAAAAGCTAAAGCGGTTAGGGCTTTTCAGCTTGGAGAAAAGATGACTGAAGGGCAGATATGATAGAGGTCTATAAAATGAGTGGAGTGGAACTGGTAGATGTGAATCACTTGTTTACTCTTTCCAAAAATACTATGACTATGGGGCATGCAATGAAGCTACAAAGTAGTAAATTTAAAACAAATAGGAGAAACTCTTTCTTCATTCAACGTGTAATTAAACTCTGGAATTCGTTGCCAGAGAATGTGGTAAAAGCAGTTAGCTTATCGGTGTTTTAAAAAGATTTGGGTATTCACTCCTAAATGTGGAAATCAAACTACTAGCAAAAATAATGGCCAATCGCATGAAAAATGTTTTACCGAAGTTAATACACGAAGCCCAAACCGGTTTCGTAGAAGGCAGGGTAATAGCTAAAAACTTAAGGAAAATTATAGGGGCCTTAGAGAGGAGGAAGTATAAAGATACCCCCTCCCTCCTCATAAGCTTCGACTCTGAAAAGGCGTTCGATAAGGTGCATTGGACATTCCTGTTTTCCACGTTAGAAAAATATGGGTTTGATGATCGGTTCTTATCAGCTGTCCGGGCTCTTTACTATAAACCAAAAGCGAGGGTGCGGGTCAACGGGATAGAATCGGAAGAGTTCCTAATACACCGGGGAACCCAACAGGGATGTCCGTTATCCCCGTTGTTATTTGTCCTATCACTTGACCCGTTGATCCGGGACATAATAAATAGTCCGACGGTACAAGGAATACAAATGGGGCAGGCCGAGTTCAAAATAGCAGCTTTTGCAGACTATCTCCTAGTGCTAATCACAGATCCCCTAACATCATTTTCAGCGTTAATGGAGATATTGAAAGAATACGGAGACTACTCAGGTCTTAGTCTGAACTTGATTAAGTCAGAGGCCTTAGCCTCGTCTGAGGCAGTGAGAAACCTATGGGATCATAATTGTCCTTTGAGCTGGGCTGCAGGATCGTTTAAGTACTTGGGGATCAAACTGACTATGGAACTAGAGAAGTTGCATGATCTCAACATAAATGCCATGATAGAAGAGACAAGAAACCAGTTGGATAGATGGGAGGGTCTTCCGATATCCCTGAACGGTAGGATAAATTTAATACGAATGGCGATATTCCCAAAATGATTGTATCTGTTGCAGACACTTCCCCTTCGATTGAAATGCAGAGACATAATGAAAGTCACTAGGGCCTTTAGTAGATTCTGCTGGGCAAAAAAGAAACCCAAAATACAAGCTAAAATGATGGTGGGGGGATGGAATAGATGGGGGCTGGGATTGCCAGATTTAGCCTCATATAACCAAGCTTGCCTACTTAGACACATAGGAGACTGGGTGGGCCAATCAAATGTATTTACACCACTAGAGATAGAATGTGAATATTTTGCCCCCTATGATGTCATCACCCTGTTGCACCTAGGACAAGGACAGTTCCCAGGCCCATTCAAATGCTGTCATCTGCTGCAGCCATTGTGCCTGGCATGGAGGACACTAGCCAAACACCTAGGGGGAACACCAGAAATATCAGAGCTGCTAACACTTTGAGGAAACCCGAACTTTGAACCTGGGCAGAGTAACCCTGCCTTTCTTAGATGGGAAACGCAAGGAATCACAAAGGTGGAACATCTGCTAAGAGGGGAGGGGGCTTTATAGAATTCGAGGAACTACAAAACAAGATAGGGAACACATGGGGAGACCGCTTTGCATATGTTCAAGTTAAGCATTACATCTTAAGCCTCAACCAGTCTGCGCGGCGGTCGAAACTGGGCTGTCATATACAAACTTTTTTTCAAACCCTCAAGGCTGTGGGAATGTCAGTTTCGAACATATACAGAGCATTGGTGAAAAGCACCCCTCCAAAAAATTTAGGATATATCAAACACAAGTGGGAACAAGACTCGGGGGGAAGCTTGGAAAGGTGGGATGTTAAGGCAACACTAGGACGTATCCCGGCACTTACCATAGATGAACGGCTAAGAGAATGTGGATATAGAGTGATAATGCGTGCTTATATGTCCGGACAACAATGGGGACATATGAATAATACAAGGGATGCGAAATGTGTTAAGTGCGCACATGAGACCCACACGTTATACCATGCCTTCTGGGATTGTCTGGGAGTGCGTGCTTTTTGGAGGCAAATCCAGAGGTTCCTGACTAAAACGACACAAACAGAAGTAGGGGGGACATGGGACCATTATGTGCTGGACACACAGCCTGCATTTAAAACACAGGCAAAGGGAGCTAGACTTTGGTGCTGTAAGGTCTGTTTAGTTATCATCTTGTCCCGGAAAACAACAAATTACGAATGCTCTTTCCCCAGTACAGGTTGGCATGAGGGGGGAGGGAGGGTCTATATGAAACTTGGAGCGTAAGTCTAGGAGGGTAGGGAGATGCAGAACATTGTAGGGGGGGAAAGTGGGATGGCTGGAGGAGGGGAGGGGAGGCAGGGAATGGGGGGGGAAGCAGAAAGGGGAACGACCAAATAACACCAAAAGTGCGTATTATTATATAAATGCGGAAGACAATCTGTGTTAAGGATAAGTAATGTGTTATAGCATGGATATATATGGCCCGGTTGTCAATAATATAATAGAAATTTCTGTTGAATCCTAGAGAGGGAGCCACAAGAGTAAGGGCTGCTTTTCAGAATTGCAGTGACTTTTTGGGTCACAAAATGTAGTGAGAACACATGAGATGAGACCAAGATACGGGTCTAGAACACTGTTAGAATCATTAAGCAACCTTATGATCATTCTCGTTAACTGCTAATTTGTTAGACTTGCAAATCTGGAAAGCTGGGGGGAGGAGGTAAAGGGGGGGGGGGTAAAACTTTTTCTTAAAAATGTTGATGGCAATTATTAACTCATTTGTATTACTGAAAGCTGTGTATTTTACTATACTTGTATTGAGTTAACTAGTTGTACATGCTAAGTTGTTCCTTCAATAAAAAATGTTGAAACATAAAAAGATTTGGGTAACTTCCTAAAAGAAAAGTCCATAAGCCATTATTAAGATGAATTTGGGAAAAATCCACTGCTTATTTCTAGGATAAGCAGCATAAAATGTATTGCATTGTTTAGGGATCCTGCTAGGTACTTGTAACCTGGATTGACCACTGTTGGAAGCAGGATGCTGGGCATGATGGACCCTTGGTGTGTCCCATTATGGCAACGCTTAGGTTCTTGCAAAAGTGGATACTGTGACAGTGAGGATCTGGTTTCTAAGAATATTCTCTGCATGAAAGCCCTGCAGCGCAAACTGCCACTCAAAACACAGGCAGAAGAACCAGTGGCATAGCCAGAAAGCAATTATTGGGTGGGCTAACAGGTTGGGCTAACACCTGCCACTTGATGCACCCATGATCTGCCCCACATCTACCCCTCTCCCAATAATTTCAGTGAGAGTGGCAGTCCTGGTTTGAGAGGTGTATTGGATTTGTAGGAGGAGGGCTGGAGGGAAGAGAGAGATGTGTTGGACTTGAGGGCGGAAGGGAAGGGAGGGGTAAGCTGGACTTGTGGTAAGAGGAGGAGGGGGATAGAGGGAAAGGAGAGAAGTGCTAGACCTGTAGAGGGAGGAGGAGGGCTGGAGGAAAGGAAGAGAGCTGCTGGACCTGTGGGAGGAGGGGTAGGGGTTTGGAGGGAAGGGAGAGGTGCTAGAACAGCAGGAGGGGGAGGGAATGTAAAGGGAGATGCCAGACCAAGGGGATGAAGGAAGAGGGAATCAAATACTAAACCCATACCGGGAGGGAAAGTGGACAGGCAATCAAGCAAGCAAACCAGATGCTGGAAGGGGAGGAGGGGAAGGGAAGGGAAGGGAAAGAGAGATGCCAGACCAAGGGGATGAAGGAAGAGGGGATCAAATACTGAACCCACACTGGGAGAAAGGGAGGGAGGGTAGGCAGGCAATCGAGCAAGCAAACCAGATGCTGGAAGGGGAGGGGTAATGAGAGGGAGAGAAGCTGGATGGGGTGGGGTCAGAGAGGAGAGAGATACATTGGCATGGGGAGGAAGAGAGGGGAGAAGCTGGACAGGGAAATATAGGGGCACAGAGAAAGGAAGATGCTGAACATGGAGGAAGATAGAGACATGAAGATGGATAGTGGACATAGAGAGAGTAGAAATGTCAAATGGATAGAAGACCTTGGTGTGTGAGAAGAGAAGACAGAGGGAAGCAGAAACCAGAGCCTGGGACTAGCATGATTTGAAAAATAAAATGACCAGACCAAAAAAAGGTAGAAAAATAATTTTATTTTTCTATTTTGTGATTAGAATGTGTCAGATTTGAAATGTATATCCTGCCAGATCTGATGTTAAACATGGCTGGGGCCCAGGGCAGAAATTTGGGAGGGGACTCCAAAGCTTACTACCAGGCTGCACCTTCTTCAGCTTCTGGCAGGCTTGGGGCTCTCTCTGGCTAGGGGGCCAAGAGCAGTTGCCCTAGTTGTAACCCCCCCCCCCCCCCCCAAACACCATCCGTGGCATTTGCTATCATTACATTTTAGGATGCGTACAGTGTAGGAGAAAGTGCATCTTTCTATTTCTCTGGTGCTGTACTACATGCAACGTCTGGCTTCTTGGGATTTCGATGTAATTTATGTTTATAGTTTGTGGTCACTTATTCTGTTTTTGTCATTTGTGTTCTGTGTATGTGACCAAGGTATGCTGTTAGCATGAATTTTCAATGTACTGTTCTGTAGTAATTTGGCTTGTTCAGTTTTCTCGATAGATGTATTGATATTTAGGGCCCTAAAATATCATACGAAGGATCATTGTTTTGGAAGTTAGTGCTGTTGTTGCTCTAGGTTCTGGGTGACTTTTTGTTTTCTAGATTTGTGTATTACTTTACAATATGCCTGTTATTGAAATAACACTAGAAGCAATTTTTGTATGGTGAGTTTTATGAGAAAATATCCTAGCTCTCCTCTGCATCCACTGTTGGGGGAGAGCCAGGGAGTTCTGTGGATGCAGAATATTTGTGTGTGTGTGTGTGTGTGGGGGGGGGGGGGGGGGGGGGGGAGCATATACGAGTTGGAGGACCGTGGCTCAATGGAGGACAAAGTGTACACCTTCAACATAGCCTGCAGCCACTGAAACCAGGACTGCCACTCTCACTGAAATTATTGGGAGAGGGGTAGATGTGGGGCAGATCATGGGTGCATCAAGTGGCAGGTGTTAGCCCAACCAATAATTGCTTTCTGCTATGCCTCTGGTTCTTCTGCCTGTGTTTTGAGTGGCAGTTTATTGTGCTGCAGGGCTTTCATGCAGAGAATATTCTTAGAAACCAGATCCTCACTGTCACAGTACTATACACAAAGAAAAAATAAAAATAATTTAAAAAATACAAAAACTCTCCATTCACAATGCTTGCATACATATAGAGAAAGTATACATCTAAACAATAAAACAAACACAAAAATCACCCATTATAATCTTTCTTTGTAATCTAAACCAATAAAAATGCAAGAGAGGACAAATAACATCCATACAGAGCATTCTTCTTATCCAGATGAAGTCAGCTGAAACAACTATGATTTAATCTATTTTGTAAAGGTTAGCAGGTTTTCCTGTAACCTAAAATCAAGAGGCAGGGTGCTTGAAAGATGAGGGGCAAAATATGCCTGCTGATGTGTCATTCCACCTTCACTCTTTCACAAATTGGTGGGGGGAGGAAGAGAGAAGGGGAAGAAAAAAGGGGGCAGCATGTGTTTTTCTTTAAAGGTTACAGGTAAAAGCTAAATTCAATGAAGTGATTAAGGCCAATTGGTATCAGTGGGCCCGGTATTCAGCCAGCGGTGGGCAGTGCTTTTGCTATCCACCACTGGTGTTAAACCCAGATATTCAATGTTGTGCAGTTTCTGGCAACTGGCATTGAATATCCAGGTTTTTTTTTTTTTTTAATGCTAAAAAATTAACCAGTTATGCTGATAGCGCTAACTGGCTAACTTTTTAGCAGTCAAAGATAGGAAAGCTATTTATGCGGTCCTATTTTACTGCTAAACTTATTTGGTTAGGTGCTGAATATCTGCGCCTAACCAGATAAATCACGTGATATAGCCGGTTATGCACTAGGAGCTAACCAACAGTATTCAACAGGTGATAACCAGTTATCTCCCACTGAATATTGCTGGTTAGACGCCGATATGCTATTTAACTGGTCAGTGGCCATTCCTGACTGGCTAAATAGCGCTGAATATTGGAAGGAATGTGTTTAATTTAAATATCTTCTGGGCTTCTCTCTTTTTTTTTTTTTTTTTTTGTAGCAATAATTTTCTGCATATTGTCCCTTAAGTCTTTATTTATAATTATATGAGACAAAGAATGTGATTCTCCTTTTAAAATATTGTGTGACGTAAGAACTGTTGAGCCCACTAGGGATTAGATTGTGAGCCCAGCAAGAACAGAGAAAGTAACTGTATATAATATGTAAAGTGCTTTGCTTGTACCGTGGAAAGGCGTTATATCAAAAATCCGTGACTCTTTTCATATCATTTGTGAGCCCTCTGGGGACAGAGAAAGTATCTGCATATGACGTATACAGTGCTGCGTACTTCTAGTAGCGCTATAGAAATAATTATTAGTAGTAGAATTTAAATTATTTCTCTTGTTTCTGTTTTAGTGTGTTCCTGGCTCAGAAGTAGCTTTGCGAATAGGAGGAGATTTCTTTTTTGATCCTCAGCCCTGGGAGTCTCCTGTGAACTTGGTACTGATAGCAGGGGGTGTAGGAATTAATCCTTTATTGTCCATACTGCTCCATGTAGCCGATTTGCAATCAGCCCAACAGAGAGCAGAAAACAGGTTCGAAATGGGCACGGTGAAACTGTACTACAGTGCAAAAAATACAAGTGAACTGCTGTTTAAGGTAAAGTAAGAAGACCATATTCTGGTTACAGTGGTTTTTGTTTACTTTGTTTCAGGCTGATATTTATTTAAAAGTGCTTGGGCAGTCAACAACACTACTGACCACATTAAGTGTGTTTGGGGTTTGTTTTGTTTTTCAAATTGTGCAGCACTTGAAGGTCTAAATTAAAACTGTTATAGTCTCTACATGGTCAAGGTTATTGATACCGGGACAGGATTTGCAGCAGTGCTTCAAGTTATGATTTATTAAACTTGATATAACACGCTTTATGAGCACACAGCAGAATGGTTTATGATGCAGGTTGTGAATGCCAAAATTTGACAAGACAGAGTAAATACAAGAACAGCCAGAAACTGAGCTGGTAAACATACAGTAATTTCTGTGTTTAACTATAAATGTGTAAATAGTAGTATATGGTTTATGGTTTATTAGGTTTAATATACTGCTACTTTGTGATAACACAGCAGCGTTAGAGAGAAAGAGAACATCATTTGTGATAGAAAGATAAATAGTGTTTTGTTTTTAAATTCTTTTACTAATTCAAATCTAAAAAGACTGAGACAACATGTTCCCAGACCAACCACTACATCCCGACTTAAACAGAGAAGGCCTAATGAAACAAATAGGGTTCTAAGGCTGCTTTAAATTTTACAAAGGAGGATTGTGTTCGCAAGGTCAGAGGCCTAGAGTTCCATGGTATGGAGCTGCTCAATAAATTGTTGGTGTGTGGACTCAAGTGTATAGAACAAACAGGTGGTATGTTGAGATGATCATTGTGCAGTGACCGTGTGCTCTAGGTGGGATGTGTAGGGAAGCTGAATGGGATATTGTCGTAAAGTATCTTGTGTGTTAAGGTGAGAATCTTGTAGTGAATACAATATGGCAGAGCAGCCATTGATGATGATAATTTAGGAGGGGTATAGCATGATCATATCTTTTTGCATTACAAAAAAGACTAATGGCTTTATTTTGTATTGTTTTTAATCATTTGATTGCAAAGTGAGGTAGTCCAGTGTAAACTATGTTAAAGTAATCACGTCTTGAAACTATTAAAGTATAGAGTTAGTGTTTTCTGAGAGACTTCATCTAAATATGGGTGTATACATCAGTGATCTGTGGTTCAAAGGTGAGATTGTGATCTATTTTCACTTCCAAATCTGTCTTGGGGAATTAGGGTAATGGAAACATTGTTTAGGGTGAATAGTATAGTGGAGAGGATTGCCTATCTGATAACCAGGCAGTTACTGTCTTTGAAGGATTTAGCATTAGGCGATTCTCAAACAGCTTGCAATATGGTCCAGACAAGTCTGGATTCTGGAAAGCTTAATATCTTGGAGATTCAAGGATTCAATTAGGAGAGTATCTTCTTTGTAGTAGTAGGCATTGATTTCAAGGATCTGGATAAGTACAGTAAGTGGACTTAGGAAAATATGATATAGCAAAGGAGCAAGTACTGACCCTTGGAGTTTTCCACATGAAAGAGGATATTGAGATGATGTTAGTGAAGAATTGGACACCAAGAATTTTCTTCCAGATAAGAAAGAAAAAAAAACCCAAGAAAGCTTGCTGTTAAAGCAATCCTAATGAATCTCAGTCTGGCCAGGAGAACTGAATGATTGATCAGATCAAATGCTGCTGTAATATCCAGTGAAATAACCAGAGAGAGATCTCCATGATCGAATGGAGAGTGAACATTATTCATTAGAGGAGCAAGGGTAGCTTCAATATTGTGATGAGGCTGAAAGCTTGACTGCCTAGGATGTAGAATATTAAGGAATTCATCATGATGCAAAAGCTGTTGGATAACTATGTTTCTGCCAGTTTAGACAGGTAACAGAGGTTAGAGATGGGTTTATAATTAGATTATCTGCATTAATCCGTTTTAAGATTGGTCTGAGCAGGCTTCCAGGATGGGGGGAACGTCACCTAGTCAGACTGTTGTTAATAAGCAACAGAGATAGCGGGGCCTGACACTGTCTTGGGAACTTTAACCAGGTCAAGGGAACTGGATATAATTTTCTAAATACTAAGCGGATCACAATAAAATATCCATAAAAACTTTGCACAAATACAACAGTAAAATTTGACATAAAAAGTAAACCGAAAAGCTATCCCACACTATGCCTTTATTTCCATTATACCAGAGGATATGCAAACATAAACAAATAGGTCTTCAACAGCCTCTGAAATTGGGTCACATTCGTGGCCAAATGTCAGTACCCTGGCAAAAGCTATTCCACAAACGTGGTCCCGCAGTAGAAAATGCACCTACACTTGTCTCTGCATAATGCACTTTCCTCAGATTTACAATTACCAACTGAAATACTTTGATGTTTCACTTATATATACTGTCATCTACCAACACTTGCTTATTTCCGATCTGACGAAGAAGGGCAACCTTCGAAAGCTAATCAAGAAATGTATTAAATTATGTCCAATAAAAAAGGTATCATTTTATTTTATTTTCCATGCTTTATTTTGTTTTATTTCTATTGATTACCTTTAAAAGTGGACTAACACGGCTACCACACCTCTCTACTCAAGAGGATTATGAAAACAACACATCAGTAGTCACGGAATTAAACACTGAGGAAATATCTAATGTCAAAAAATAATAAAATATTTCTCTTATCCATACCACAATGTAACTCACTGACACCAACAACCACCCCACACTGTGCTTTCCCCAAAACCCAAACTGAAATTAATCCAACCCACCAGTCCGAGCAACGTATTCACTCAATTGCCTCAACACCACTTTTTCCACGATTTTCATCACAACTGGTAACACTGAAATGGAGTGATAAAGCGAATGCTACATACCTGTAGAAGGTATTCTCCGAGGACAGCAGGCTGATTATTCTCACTGATGGGTGACGTCCACGGCAGCCCCTCCAATCGGAACACTTTCTAGCAAAGTCCTTTGCTAGTCCTCGCGCGCCGATGCGCACCGCGCATGCGCGGCCGTCTTCCCGCCCGAACCGGCTCGTGCTGGCCAGTCTCATATGTAGCAAGACAAAGAGAAGGGAAGACACAACTCCAAAGGGGAGGCGGGCGGGTTTGTGAGAACAATCAGCCTGCTGTCCTCGGAGAATACCTTCTACAGGTATGTAGCATTCGCTTTCTCCGAGGACAAGCAGGCTGCTTGTTCTCACTGATGGGGGTATCCCTAGCCCCCAGGCTCACTCAAAACAACAACCATGGTCAATTGGGCCTTGCAACGGCGAGGACATAACTGAGATTGACCTAAAAAATTTACCAACTAACTGACAGTGCAGCCTGGAACAGAACAAACATGGGCCTAGGGGGGTGGAGTTGGATTCTAAACCCCGAACAGATTCTGAAGCACTGACTGCCCGAACCGACTGTCGCGTCGGGTATCCTGCTGCAGGCAGTAATGAGATGTGAATGTGTGGACAGATGACCACGTCGCAGCTTTGCAAATCTCTTCAATAGTGGCTGACTTCAAGTGGGCTACCGACGCTGCCATGGCTCTAACATTATGAGCCGTGACATGACCCTCAAGAGCCAGCCCAGCCTGGGCGTAAGTGAAGGAAATGCAGTCTGCTAGCCAATTGGATATGGTGCGTTTTCCCACAGCCACTCCCCTCCTGTTGGGATCAAAAGAAACAAACAATTGGGCGGACTGTCTGTTGGGCTGTGTCCGCTCCAGATAGAAGGCCAATGCTCTCTTGCAGTCCAATGTGTGCAGCTGACGTTCAGCAGGGCAGGAATGAGGACGGGGAAAGAATGTTGGCAAGACAATTGACTGGTTCAGATGGAACTCCGACACAACCTTTGGCAAGAACTTAGGGTGAGTGCGGAGGACTACTCTGTTGTGATGAAATTTGGTGTAAGGGGCCTGGGCTACCAGGGCCTGAAGCTCACTGACTCTACGAGCTGAAGTAACTGCCACCAAGAAAATGACCTTCCAGGTCAAGTACTTCAGATGGCAGGAGTTCAGTGGCTCAAAAGGAGGTTTCATCAGCTGGGTGAGAACGACATTGAGATCCCATGACACTGTAGGAGGTTTGACAGGGGGCTTTGACAAAAGCAAACCTCTCATGAAGCGAACAACTAAAGGCTGTCCTGAGATCGGCTTACCTTCCACACGGTAATGGTATGCACTGATTGCACTAAGGTGAACCCTTACGGAGTTGGTCTTGAGACCAGACTCAGACAAGTGCAGAAGGTATTCAAGCAGGGTCTGTGTAGGACAAGAGCGAGGATCTAGGGCTTTGCTGTCACACCAGACGGCAAACCTCCTCCATAGAAAGAAGTAACTCCTTTTAGTGGAATCTTTCCTGGAAGCAAGCAAGATGCGGGAGACACCCTCTGACAGACCCAAAGAGGCAAAGTCTACGCTCTCAACATCCAATCGTCGAGATATGGGAACACGTGTACCCCCAGTCTGCGAAGTGCCGCTGCTACTACAGCCAAGCACTTCGTGAACACTCTGGGCGCAGAGGCGAGCCCAAAGGGTAGCACACAGTACTGGAAGTGACGTGTGCCCAGCTGGAATCGCAGATACTGTCTGTGAGCTGGCAGTATTGGGATGTGCGTGTAGGCGTCCTTCAAGTCCAGAGAGCATAGCCAATCGTTTTCCTGAATCATGGAGAGAAGGGTGCCCAGGGAAAGCATCCTGAACTTTTCTTTGACCAGATATTTGTTCAGGGCCCTTAGGTCTAGGATGGGACGCATCCCCCCTGTTTTCTTTTCCACAAGGAAGTGCCTGGAATAGAATCCCAGCCCTTCTTGCCCGGATGGCACGGGCTCGACCGCATTGGCGCTGAGAAGGGCGGAGAGTTCCTCTGCAAGTACCTGCTTGTGTTGGAAGCTGTAAGACTGAGCTCCCGGTGGACAATTTGGAGGTTTTGATGCCAAATTGAGGGTGTATCCTTGCCGGACTATTTGGAGAGGCCACCTTTGGTGAAAAGCTTTCAACCTCCCTCCGACTGGCAGGTCGCCCGGCACTGACACTTGGATGTCGGCTATGCTCTGCTGGAGCCAGTCAAAAGCTCGTCCCTTGCTTTTGCTGGGGAGCCGAGGGGCCTTGCTGAGTCGCACGCTGCTGACGAGAGCGAGCGCGCTGGGGCTTAGCCTGGGCCACAGGCTGTCGAGAAGGAGGATTGTACCTACGCTTGCCAGAAGAGTAGGGAACAGTCTTCCTTCCCCCAAAAAATCTTCTACCTGTAGAGGTAGAGGCTGAAGGCTGCCGGCGGGAGAACTTGTCGAAAGCGGTGTCCCGCTGGTGGAGCTGCTCTACCACCTGCTCGACTTTCTCTCCAAAAATATTATCCGCACGGCAAGGCGAGTCCGCAATCCGCTGCTGGATTCTATTCTCCAGGTCGGAGGCACGCAGCCATGAGAGTCTGCGCATCACCACACCTTGAGCAGCGGCCCTGGACGCAACATCAAAGGTGTCATACACCCCTCTGGCCAGGAATTTTCTGCACGCCTTCAGCTGCCTGACCACCTCCTGAAATGGCTTGGCTTGCTCAGGAGGGAGCTTGTCCACCAAGCCCGCCAACTGCCGCACATTGTTCCGCATGTGTATGCTCATGTAGAGCTGGTAGGACTGAATTTTGGCCACGAGCATAGAAGAATGGTAGGCCTTCCTCCCAAAGGAGTCCAAGGTTCTAGAGTCCTTTCCCGGGGGCGCCGAAGCATGCTCCCTAGAACTCTTGGCCTTCTTTAGGGCCAAATCCACAACTCCAGAGTCATGAGGCAACTGAGTGCGCATCAGCTCTGGGTCCTCATGGATCCGGTACTGGGACTCGATCTTCTTGGGAATGTGGGGATTAGTTAGAGGCTTGGTCCAGTTCGCCAGCAATGTCTTTTTGAGGACATGATGCATGGGTACTGTGGATGCTTCCTTAGGTGGAGAAGGATAGTCCAGGAGCTCAAACATTTCAGCCTGGGCTCGTCCTCCACAACCACCGGGAAGGGGATGGCCGTAGACATCTCCCGGACAAAGGAAGCGAAAGACAGACTCGGGAGGAGAAAGCTGCCTTTCAGGAGAGGGAGTGGGATCAGAAGGAAGACCCTCAGACTCCTCGTCAGAGAAATATCTGATGTCCTCTTCCTCTTCCCACGAGGCCTCACCATTGGTGTCAGACACAAGTTCACGGACCTGTGTCTGCAGCCGTGCCCTGCTCGACTCCGTGGAACAATGGCCACGGTGGGAGCGTCGAGAGGTAGACTCCCTCGCCCGCACCGGCGAAGCTCCCTCCGCCAACGTAGTCGGGGAGCCTTCCTGGGAGGCTACCGCAGTCGGTACCGCAAGCGGCACCGATGTCGGAGACCTCACCCCGGGCAATGGGCCAGCCGGCGCCTCGCTCGACGGTACCGGTGGCGCAAGCACCCCCGGTACCGGAGGGGTAGGGCGCAACAGCTCTCCCAGGATCTCTGGGAGAACGGCCCGGAGACTCTCGTTCAGAGCGGCTGTGGAAAAAGGCATGGAAGCCGATGCAGGCGTCGATGTCAGAGTCTGTTCCGGGCGTGGAGGCTGTTCCGGTCTGTCCAAAGGGAAGCGCATCGACACCTCTTGAACAGAGGGCGAGCGGTCCTCTCGGTGCCGATGCCTACTGGGTGCCGACTCCCTCGGCGACGCAGAGCTCTCGGTGCCGACACGGGAAGGGGACCGGTGACGATGCTTCTTCGACTTCTTGGGACGAAGCATGTCACCGGAGCTTCCCGGCACCGACGAGGAGGACGTAGAATCCAGCCGTCGTTTCCTCGGGGCCGAGGCCGAAGGAGGTCGGTCTCGGGGGTGGCTGTACCGCAGGAGCCCTCAGGGTAGGGGGAGACCCACCCGAAGGCTCACCGCCACCAGCAGGGGAATGGACAGCCCTCACCTGCACTCCAGACGAAGCACCACCGTCCAACGACATCAGCAGACGAGGAGGTCTCGGTACCACCGACGCCGACGCAGCCCTCCGATGTCTCGGCCCCGATGCAGAGGGTCGATGCCTCGATTCACTCGATGCAATCGGGGGCGAGGATGAAGGTCCGGGCGCCGACGACGTCGAAGCAGTCGATACTCCCAGTGCCGATGCCGACGAAGAGCCCAAGAACAAAACGTTCCACTGGGCCAATCTCGCTACCTGAGTCCGCTTTTGCAAAAGAGAACACAGACTACAGGCCTGCGGGCGGTGCCCAGCCCCCAGACACTGAAGACACGACGTGTGCCTGTCAGTGAGCGAGATTACCCGGGCGCACTGGGTGCACTTCTTGAAGCCGCTGGAAGACTTTGATGTCATGGGCGGAAAAATCACGCCGGCGAGATCAAAACTCGAAATGGCGAAAATGGCACCACAAAAAAGGGGGAAGAAAAACTTCGAATCGAGGCCTAAAAGGGCCTACCCCGACGACGAAAGAAAACTTACCGGGGCAAAACTAGAGGTACAGGAAGGGGAACAGACCGAAAAGGTCTCCTTCCGAACACCTTTTTTTTTTTTTTTTTAAAGCGAAGTCAAAAACGACGCGCGAGGTCAACTTTCGGGGCGCGAACGGCGAAACACGACCGTACCGAGCGCGGACAAAAGAAGACTGGCCGGCACGAGCCAGTTCGGGCGGGAAGACCGGTGTGCATCGGCGCGCGAGGACTAGCAAAGGACTTTGCTAGAAAGTGTTCCGATTGGAGGGGCTGCCGTGGACGTCACCCATCAGTGAGAACAAGCAGCCTGCTTGTCCTCGGAGAATTATTCATTACTTATCTAACCCCACTTTATTTTTCAATAAGGGTTTCACTGTGGCCAACTTCAGTGATGCTGGAATAACACCCCCCCCCCCCCCCACACACACACACATACAGGTGCCAGCTCACATGCCAGCTAGCTCACATCCACTGAAGAACATGGGGCCATTATTGCCTTAGTAGGTTTCAATGCTTGAAACACTAACACCATAACGGCCACAGATACATCCTGAAACGTTTCATACACACCCCTCCCCCTCCACATTCAACAATGGCTGCATTTGTGCACCAACAACAGGCTATCCAAATCTCCTAACCAAAGCTTCAGTTTTCTCCCTCAAAAACTCCCCAGACTAGCATGCATCAATCATAAGTACATACGTATTGTCATACTTATGGAGTGGAGGAGTGGCTTAGTGGTTAGGGTGGTGGACTTTGGTCCTGGGGAACTGAGGAACTGAGTTCGATTCCCACTTCAGGCACAGGCAGCTCCTTGTGACTCTGGGCAAGTCACTTAACCCTCCATTGCCCCATGTAAGCCGCATTGAGCCTGCCATGAGTGGGAAAGCACGGGGTACAAATGTAACAAAAAACAACAACAACAAAAAATACTGGGACAGACCAAATGTCCATCAAGCCCAGCATCCTGTTTCCAACAGTGGCCAATCCAGGTCACAAATACCTGGCAAGATCCCTAAAAAGTACAAAACATTTTATACTGCTTATCCCAGAAATAGTGGATTTTTCCCAAGTCCAATTTAATAATGGTCTATGGACTTTTCCTTTAGGAAGCCTTCCAAACCTTTTATAAACTCTGCTAAGCTAACTGCCTTTACCACATTCTCTGGCAACGAATTCCAGAGTTTAATTACACGTTGAGTGAAGAAACATTTTCTCCGATTCATTTTAAATTTACTACTTTGTAGGTTCATCGCATGTCCTGTAGGAGTATTTACCTGAGATCTCACCTTTGCTGGTCATGGCCTATACAGCCATTGTTATAACAATATGAATGTTACAGCTTGTGGCCTGTATGCATCAGTAACCATCAGAATCCAGCTTGGTTACAGAAAGGAAATTTACTGCTGAGCATTCCAAGATGACTTCATCCAAGGACTTATTCTTTGTTGCAAACTAGCCCAGTTATCTCCTGGGAAGATTGAAGGAGAGCCACACATGGCTCCAGGATTATGGGATCAGACAGGGATGTTTGCATGCCATTGATACTACAACAAAGGCTCGCTTCATGACCAAGAAGCTGGCTGGACATTAGTACACCATCTGTGATTGGCCCACACATATCATCTGACCGATGGATGCCAAAAGTTTGGACTGACGAGGAGAAGGAGAGAGAAAAGACGACCAGAAGACTTGCAGTTGGATAGAAGACTCTGAAAGAGCAAGAGCCTGATTTCCTAATCACCAGTGTACTGCATACCTTGTAACAAACTCACAAGGTTAGCTCAGTTACGATACGGCCTTACTTAATGACTGTGTCATCTGCCTCCAGAATACAGATCTCAGACTTATTCCTGGACTGAGAGACTCGCTGAGGTTTCAGCTTGAGTCTCAGAAGAGGAATCCGCTTCTTTATCATTGGAAGTCTGCCACAAACTGCAGGGTGAGATAACAGGATTTACTACATATGGTCATGGGAATAATTAGTCCTTGGCTTTTTTCTGAGACAGATGGGTTGTATGTCATGACTTATGGTCTATGAATTTAGCTGCTAACTGTATTTTGCATAAGACGTGTGGTGTAACTTCTCATAATCATTAGGATATCAGTACTGTGATTGGTTGTGTAATTACTCATTTAGTTAGTCCATTAGGATAATCATATGTCATTATCTATATTTTGGTGATAATCTATTTTTATAGCAAGTTATTTTGTATTTTGCTTGGCATTGTGCTTAAGAACTATTTATATATATATTTCTTTACCTAATAAATAATATATATTCCATTTGTGGCATTGTTCCTTTTTCCAGCACAACTAGCTTGCCGTTGGGCCAAAGAGGTACGCTTCCCCTAGACACATGTCCAGAATAAATGCTATTTAGTAGTGTTCTGTCAGCTAAGTACCTCTAGATGTATATTGGGAGTTGTTCTCCTGTATATAGCATACCTATATATTGGTGGCCCGCCCTTTTCTTACAGTCCCTTAGTCCTAGTGTTTTTGGAAAGCGTAAACAGATGCTTCACGTCTACCCGTTGAACTCCACTCATTATTTTATAGACCTCTATCATATCTCCCCTCAGTCGCCTTTTCTCCAAGCTGAAGAGCCCTAGCTACTTTAGCCTTTCTACTACTAATACTACTCAACATTTCTAAAGCGCTACCAGACTTACGCAGCGCTGTACAGTCAAACATGAAGAGAGACAGTCCCTGCTCAAAAGAGCTTACAATCTTTCCTCATAGGGAAGTCGTCCCATCCCCTTTATCATTTTCGTCGCCCTTCTCTGCACCTTTTCTAAGTCCACTATAACTTTTTGAGATGCGGCAACCAGAAATGAACACAATATTCGAGGTGCAGTCGCACCATGGAGCGATACAAGGACATTATAACGTCATTTTTGATTTTCATTCCTTTCCTAATAATACCTAACATTTCATTTGCTTTCTTAGCTGCAGCAGCAGCACACTGAGCAGAAGGTTTTAACGTATCATCAACGATGACACCTAGATCTCTTTCTTGGTCAGCAACTCCTGACGTGGAACCTTGCATGATGTAGCTATAATTTGGTTTCCTCTTTCCCACATGCATCACTTTGCACTTGCTCAAACCTAAACCTCACAGTCCCAACATTCTTTCCTACTAAACTATTTACAACATAACAATTCCTTCAGCTGATTCAATGCTTCTCTCACCTTTTTCTGATTAATACTCATTCTTTACACTCTCACCAATAACTAAATATTCTTTAAATTTTATCCTATAACTCCGATAATTCTCCTTATCTCTAGATTTCCTTCAAACCCACTGGCTGTCTCAATTCCCGCTCTATCCCAAAGTACCTGACTTCCAAGGACATAAGAATAGTCATTTCTTCAACCATTCCCAGATCTTCAATATTGAACCTAGGCAACACCACTCCCTTTTCAAATCCAGAATTTCAAACCTAGGACATACCTTCATTGACTTTGCATGATACTGCTCCTTCCTTACCATTCACTGCACATCCACACTAAACACCAAAACACAATGATCGGACCACCCCGCCTTCAAAACCTGAACTGACTCTAACATATGCATTTGTAACTTATAGTCATTCATTCATTTAAGTACTTACGTACTGCTTAGACCTATATATGATAGAAAAATAAGATTCAGCATGTGTCCTGCTTCATGCGTTGACTCACACACTACTTGTTGCAAGGACCACACTGCCAGTGCCTCAAAAAGTATATGACTAGTTCCCCCAGACACATCTACACCAGGATCTAATGGCAAATTAAAATCTTCTAAAATATATAGCTTATTTTTTATTTATTTGTAGCAGTATTTATATCCCAGATTTTACAAACAGGTTTGGTTCGATGTGGTTTACAAATTTGGTTAGTTAGTGAAGTAGAGAGTTACATTTTAGGATGATGGTTGGGGGTAAGAGTGACAAGAGAGTTACATTTTAAGAGAGATTTTAGCGAGGTGCATATTAAGAGAGTAGTTAGATCCATAGAGGGTTGAGAGAGAGGACTTGGTTATGGAGATGGGGGTAGTGGTTGACGTAGGGAGTGGTAGGTTTAATTGGTTGACTTATGGGGGGGTTGGGGGTCAGCTAGCATGTATGTTTTTGTTGTTTGTAGGTAGGACTTTTTTGAATAGGTAGGTCTTGAAGTGTTTCCGAAAGTTGGTGTACGGTGTTAAGGACCTTAGTGACTTGGAAGGGTATTCCACAAGGGAGCTTTGGTAGGGGAAGTTAGCTGAATGAATGGACTTGTAGATTAGCTTGTGACACGGGGGTAGTGGAGGATCAGGTAGTTCCTCGTTTCCTTCAGGGTGTTTTTGAGGGGTAGGATGATCATGTTTGAGAGGTATGTGGGTGCTTCACCGAGAGCTATGAGCCAGACCATTGTACAGAGTTTGAAGGTTATCTGGGCCTTGATAGGGAGCCAGTTGAGTGCTTGTAGTAGCAGGGTGGCCCTTTCATATTGTGTCTTCCTCAGAATGAGTCTGGCTGCTGTATTTTGGGCAGTTTGGAATCTCTTTATGATTTGCTCTTTGCAACCTGAGTAGATGCATTGCAGTAGTCTTAAGTGTGTGAGGACTAAAGATTATACTATGAGTCGGAATACTTTTGTGGTGAAGTTATTTCTAATTCTCCTTAGTTTCCACATTATGTGGAAAGTGTTCATTACTCTACCTTTGTGACCTGGGGTTTGAAGGTTTAATTTTTGATCGATGATTGTTCTGTTGTGAATTTAGGGGTCCAGAGCTCCCCAAGAAGGCTGGAGTGACCTTAGATCTGACTCCATCTCTAAATAGCACTAGTACCGGGGTAATCAAGGAGTTATGAAGTTCTAAAAGGAATTGCCACTAAGAGAGACGTTAGGTCTAAGAAAAAGATACCAGCCTTATGACAAACTGGATTTAGATTACAAGTTATACAATGCAGTGAAAGATAGCCTGATACAGCAAAAGCATTTATACTTACAGCCTTTCATCATTAAGTGAAGCCCACAAATCATCATTTGGAATGAGGAGTTTATTTGCCAAGGTACAAGTCAAATCAGTGATTGACAACAGGCACGTACAATCAATTAATTATAGGAATATAATAATCCAGCTGCAAACAGGTGTTAATTCCTAATCTTTTATAATTTCTTTTACCAATTAAAGGTTTTACAAGGGAAAGCAATTAGGTAATTTGTCAATTCTGCTGGTCACATTGGTTTCCCTTGGAGAGAGAGAGTGCCAACCCTTCTCTCTCTAACTTAAACCAGGAAATACCCTGATTTTTATAGGTGCCCTCAGGATATGGATAATATGACAGTAGATATACCTGATTGGATCTATGCTAATGTCATGGTTGTCACTGATTGGCTCATGCTAATGAGTAGCTTCTATCTTGCTAACATGGTTTTGTCTTTAGCTCGCTTGACCACAAATCTTAAGCAAGACCCTGCATCCAGCTACACCTTTCCTTTCTCACACCATGGCTGACCACAATCCTGCTCACAGGAAAGTCTCATTTCTCAACTTGTTTTTCTAACTTACATTAGAGAAAATTCCACTTTGCAACAGATACGGCTTCCATTTTGTGCTGGGGCTATGTGGTTATATTGTGTATGGTGGTTTGTTTGTGGGGTGATGTTAGTACCAGGAATTGGGTCTTATCTCTGTTGAGCTTGAATGCGGTTGCCCAGTTTTTTAGTGTGTTTAGGCCTGCTCTGATTTCTTCTGTGATGTCATTAATGTCGCTTTCGAAAGGGATAAAGATGGTCACATCGTCTGCGTAGGTGAATGGGTTGAGACCTTGGTTGTCAAGTTTTTCGGCTAATGGGGTCATCATGATGTTGAATAGTATAGGGGAGATGAAGGATCTCTGTAGGATTCCTCATCGTGCTGTCCAGGTGGAAGATAGTTCATTGTTCATATTGACTTGGTAAGATCTCTTGGTCAGGAATTTCTCAAACCATTTGAGTACTGTTCTGCTTATGCCAATCTTGTTGAGTATTTGGATAAGGATGCAGTGGCCGACCATATCGAAGGCCGAGGACATGCCGAATTGTAGTAGCAGTATGTTTCCGCCCTGGCTGATTTCTCTTCTGAAATTGGTGATCGGGGTGTTGAGTGTGGGTTCTGTGCTGTGTCGTGATCTGAAGCCAGATCGAGAATCATGTAGTATTGAGAAGTTGTTCAAGTATTCAGTGAGTTCTTTGACTATGCATTCCAATATCTTAGCAATGAGGGTTATGGAGGCCACTGGTCTGTATTTTTTGACATTGCTTTGGTTAATTTAGGGGTTTTTGGGATCGGTGTTAGAATGATGTCCCTCTTTTCCGTAGGAAAGATGCCGGCGGCTAACAGGTTGGTTAGGTAGGCTGTTATGCTGTCAAGGAAATGGGCGGGATGTTCTTTTAGTAGGTAGCTAGGGCATGTGTCTAGTGAGTAGTGGGATTTGGTAGTTTTGATTAGCAGTTGCCACACTAAAGCTGTGTTTGGGGGTGAAAATGATGACCATGATCTGTCGGCACCAAGTGGTTTACCTTTCCTGGTAAGTTCATCCTGAAACAGATCTAGGTCTGGGTCATCTTTTTGGAAGGAGGCTCTTATTAATACTATTTTATATTCAAAGTAGTTGGCTAGTTTTTGTGCTCCCGGTGAATTTTCCGATTCGCAAGTCAGTAGGTTTGTGGACGTAAGCAAGTTGTAGTTTTTTTTGTTTTTGTTTTTATAATCGGATCCAATTAGTTGTTTGTAGGGATTGAATTTGATTTTCCTCAGTTTTGTTTTGTACTGTCTGATTTCTGATTTGCATTTTGTTTTGTTGTTGTCTGTTTTGTGTTTTTGCCATAGTCATTCTAATTTTCTGCATTCTTTTTGTTTTCTTTAGTTCGTTGTTGTACCATGGATTTGCCTTGTTTCTGGTGGTTTTCTTAGTTTCAGAGGTGCTATGATATGGACGATCTGGCATCTGTTCTCCCAGGATGATAGGAAACGCGAGGTGTTATGGGGGAGGGGGGACCAAGAATTAGAATAGATGTTGGTCCAGAAGGTTTTGTTGTCAGTTATGCCTCTGGATTCAGAAGTTGTATGGGTGGTTGAGGTTTGGGAAGAGGCCTCTTTCCAGTTGAGAATGGCGAGTAGTTTGAAGTGGTCGGACCATGGTGTTTCTTCCCATTTTAGATCGTTGTGCGCTAGGTGAAGAGTTTCTGTGAATTTATATGCTATTAAATCGAGTGTGTGGCCTTTGTTGTGGGTTGGTTGAGAGGGAGGGTATTGGAAGTTCCATTGATGGAGGAAGTTGTGGCATTCTTTGGTGTTTGCATTGTTAGCGTTTTCTAGGTGTATGTTGAGATCTCTGAGAAGTAGTTTGAGTGGGATATGCATGTGTTGGAGGTGACGTCGATGAATTCCTGGTGGGTTTCTGACCATTTTCCTGATGGTCTGTAGAAGAGGATGCAGCATAATTGATCTTGGAGGGTGGCATCTTGTATTGTGCATGATGGTATTTTGAGTTGGGGAGAGCTGAATTTGGAGATGAGTTCTGTTGTAAGGAAGGATTTGAAGATAACTACTATTCTGCCCCCTTTTTTCTTTCTCTCATAGTGTGTATGATTTTGTATCCTGGGGAGCATATTGCATTTAGGATGGGGTCATTTTCAAGTTGGATCCATGTTTCTCTAATGAATAGAGCTCCTAGGTTTTCCTCCTCTATCCAGTCTTTGATAGTTTTGTTTTGTTAACCACTGATCTGGCATTTAGGTGTATGATTGGTATTGGTAGGTAATTGAGGGTTGAGGCGCTGTTGCAGTGAATTTTGATGAGGTTGTGTTTGCCAGTTTTGTTTGGTTTTGTATTTCTATTTTGATTAACTTCTCATTTCTGTGGGTTTGGTCTGTAGCTGTTGTATGGAGATGTTAGATCGGTGATGTAGGTGTGTGATGATATGCTGTTATGATAGGTATGGGATATGATTGGGATGCTGTATAGATTGTTTGTGTGGAGGTTGGGTGTGGTGGAGGTGGGGGAAATGAGTATAGTGAATAGGATACATTTCGGGTATATGCGTTTGTTAGTTCTGGTGTTTGACATTTTCGTCAGTGGGATTTGTTTTTTGCATTGAGGGTTCTGTTGTTGGGTTAGTAACGTCAGTTAGTGTTGGGGCTGTTATAGTTGGAGTTGTCCTAGGTTGGATGGAGGGTAGTGGTATGAAGTGGATATCAAAGGTGTTTGCTTTTGTTTTGTTGGAATCTGCTTTTTCTTAGAGGGCAGAACTGGAGATACTCTATTTGTTTCTATAGGTAGTTGTAGTGGAGGATATCTCTGTAGGGTAGTACATCCAAGACTAAATAAAATCCAACAAGGTAGAACAATCAGCCCTCAAAATCCTCAGAGGGCAATACATCACACAACAAGCCCACTAAAACATCCCCTCATTCTGCAGACTGGTCAACCACCAACTTAAAACTCAAACACTGCTTAAAAAAAAAATCACTCCTCCTCCTTTCTTAATATCTCTATAAGCCCATTCCCATGTGTATCCCACACAACCCCAGATCAATTTTAAGCAACCAAGATTCAGTCACACACAAATTATCCAACAGACGTCTTGTTCCTAACAGACCTTATTTTCACCAAACCCACCTTCAACCCATCCCTTCCAACCCACACCTTAGAAACTATTAGTTTTAAAGCAGAAGTAACCCCTAACCCTCCACCCACTCCTCTTCATAAACCCCAGATCCCCATACTTCTCACATCCATACATCTCGTCTATTAGTGCCATACTCCAACTCTAACCCACCCCACTCTCTTCCTCACCAACCTCCCAACACAAACAAGCACAAATCTAGGCTCCCAAAGCCTGCCCCAAGGAGCTCCTTAGTCGTGCTGCTTTGTCGGCGTGACAAGGGAGGCCCTTGCTTCTCCAACACTGCCCTGCTGCTCTTCACACATCCCACACCAGATTGGCCAGTAGAAGGGAGAGGGATGGAGCCGCGATGCAGGGAGCAGCGAATCAGCACAACACGGGGAATGCACAGCAGCAGGAACAGAAGGCCCGGCCCCTCGCGTATCATAATAGTGACGTCAGGGAGAGGGGAGGAGCTGTGATGCGGGGAGCAGCGAGTGACCAATGTGGAGGGGGAGGAGGAGGAGCCGTGATGCAGGGAGCAGCGAGTGTCCAATGTGGAGGGGGAGAGTAGGGAAACACGCAGAGCATGTTTCCCTACTCCTCCCCCTGCCTAGGAAACCAATTTAGTGCTGAAATCCATAGGGGAGGGGGACACCTGTGGAAGACTGACTCCCAAAACATTAATTGCAGGAAGCCAATACCTTGCTAGCGCCCGTTTTAATTGGTTTCAGAAACGGGCCTTTTTTACTAGTTTACCTATAAATGACTGAAGCATAATTTATAAGGCTTTCAAGGATTCTTCATAAAGAATTAATATGGTTTGATTGCTAGCTGTATTTGTTTTTTGAGATTGTTACAGTTTGTTTAATGTTTTTGTGATGTTAATTTGGAAATATAAAGTACTTGGTAAGAAATGGTTCCAGATATGTATTTCTAGTAGGGCTGTTCATTTAATGTGCCTTAACTCGATTAATTGCATTACTTTTAACTTGCGCAGATAATTTTAACTCGATTAATCTCATCGTTCTCTCTCCTACCACTGCCCCTCTCCCTCCCCAGTGCTCCTGCAGCTTTTTCTCTCCTACCTGCCACCATATACTGGCAGCCTTTTCTCTCCTGCAACCCCACTCTCTGGCATCTCATTCCGCCCGCCCATCACCCTCCAAACTTGCCTTGTACACACAGCAGCATTAAGCACACGCTGCTCCACTCCTCTCTGTAACCTGAGCCCTCCCTTTCTAGTGTCCCACCTTCTCTGATGAAACTTCCTGTTTCCTGCTGCAGGAGTCAAACGCTAGAGAGAAGAGAGGAGATGGTGTCCACAGGGTGGGAGGAGAGACCAGAGGAGATGGTGCCTATGGAGGGGAGGAAAGACAGAAGGAAAGAGGAGAATGGTGCCCATGGGTGAAGGGGAAGGGAAGGGATAGAAACAAGATGGGTATAAGGAGGAAGAAAAATGGCAGAAAGTTGAATTTGAAAGATGTTATAGGTGAAGAAGTGAAGAAGAGAGGAGGAGAGAAAAGAAATAGAGGAGAGAGGAGGCCTTGAAAATAGAGTTCAGATCACAGACAGAGGAACAGACCCAGAGACAGAATAAAATAAAAGTAAAATCACCAGACAACAAAGGTAAGAGAAATGATTTTATTTTCAGTTCAGTAACTGAAGTACAGTATGTCAGTGTTGAGAATTGACATCTGCAGTCTATATTTTGCACTATATAGGTGAAAATGTGAGGGGGACACTCTATGCTATTAATCATGCAATTAAAAACTTTTAATCGGTGAACTGCCCTAATTTCTAGGCAAGTATTGGTGTGCATTTTTTATGTATGTTTATAGAAGTCATAAAATGACAATATTCTTCCTTCCTACTCTGCTCTTCTGACACTCCCAGGCTGGTTCTGGTACCTTGTCTGTTTCTTGTAAAGAACAGAACATGGGCATACTGTATGTAACAGAGCTTGTACTGGGTTTTTTTTTTAACCTTTCAAACAATTTTTATTGATGAATGCACATGTTAAACATTTCCATATCAATCAGTATAAATCTGGTGATGAACAATTCAAACTTGTACTAATACATCTTAATTTCTATCAAAGTTTTTTTTTTTCCCAAACATTTCCCCCCTCCCGGGTTTTTTTTTTTTTAAATTTGAGAAGTTAATTCAGGTTTTACAGTGTACTGATTTCAGCAGAATTGTTCAGTGACAGCAGAAGGCTTATATGTGTGACAGACAATGCTTTATTCTTTGTATGCATCCTTGCAGCTGTAGCTGTTGAAAAGCATGCACCGCATCTAATAATAAATGGTACAGTGCATCAGTGAGAGGATGAGGATGCCAGACTTCAAGTACCCGATCTGAGCATTTTAAACACAGTGATCTGAATGTGACGAGATTCAGCTGATACAGAAACAAGCTGACATCTTTACAGTTGCCTAGAAGTAAATCAACGGAAGTGGTGGTTATAGACGGCTAAACTGTGGTTTAGTTACTATTGCTTGTAAAAGCAGTATTGGTTGTAGGCACATTCATATTCTAATTAAGGAAAAATATCTGTGTTGTATAGTTTGAGCCTTCATTTTGGTATTGTATTGTTCTGATATTTGAGGTGCGTCAAGGTACCTAAATTTTGGTGATACTGTTCATTTGCTGATTATGTGCTTGTTGATTTCACAATGTGCCTTAATCCATGAATTTTTTAAATTTTCAGAAAAAGATCCTAAATTTGATAAACAAGTTTCCTGGAAAGATCTCATGTAGTTTCCATGTTACGCAACAGACAGCACAAGTTTGTGAGGAGCTACAACCATATACCACGGGTGAGTCCTATAGTTGTTCTAAAGGCATCTTTAAAAAATCCAGACCGAACTAATAGGATGTGTTCTTGAAAGTAAAGGTCAGTGGTACGGAAGAGTGAGGAGAATTCAAGCATTTTGATTTCTGACTTAGATAGAAAAATACATAAATAATACTCACAAGAAGAGTTGAATCAACACAAGGACATAAGTAGTGAGAAGAATTGCTATTCCAGGGTTTCAACTACTTATTGGTTTGTGCACCAGTCTATCCTGAATATTCAGTATCCACATCCATCTCACAAATGGAGTTTAGGCAGTGACAGAGCTACCAGGTTATTTTAAAGGTGACCCATTGGAGGGGAGAAGTAGAATTTCAATAGAGTTCTGCTGAATTCTGAATGTGGGGAAAGGAGGTGATTATAAAGCTTACAACAATAAGATAAAAACAATATAGAAGGTGCCACATCCCCATTATGCAGGAATTTCTAAATCTTGGCTAACTCTTATGTTCAAAGGTTATTGATGACTTATGTAGAACCATACTATCCAACATTATAAACAGTCAAAATAGCATAGCATAAAAGACACATGAAGATCATAGAATGAGAATATCTGTCATCAAACATTTTCTCAAGTATATCCCCCTCAGCCCTACCCTTATGCCTCCCTCTACCCTCTATATTCCAGAGAAATTATATTTGTAAAGGATCCCACACCAACGGTTACTGTACAATATAATGACCAAACTATGCTTAACTAGGATCAATCAACTAAACAGAGTCCCTCCCCCCTTTCCCCCAAGCCAGCCTTTCAGTCAAAGAGGTTGGTAAATAACATAACTCCCTTGAGATAATGAACTAGTTTAAATATACTAGGATAATTCCAACATAGAGAGATTGGTCTGGACTCTTATAGCCTACTTTTATCAAAGAAATCTTGGCTAACTCTTAGATGTATTTTAGGTTGCTAATTAAATTTACATATACAGCATAGATGAGGCTCACATGGTATTTTTCTAGTTCTAGAGGGGTACATTTTTTGAAAATTTTTAATACCTGGTTCCCTTTTGCTGTAATGTATGTTTGGAACCCTTTACCCTCCTTTATTAGATTGGAGTGCACTTACTTGATATTTTGCAAGAAATTGATAACTTTGCTTTTTGAAAACTGACAAGGTTATTTTCTTTTACATGTAACTTTGGGTTATTTATTGTTCTGTGTAACTTACTTATCTTTTATAAAGAGCTGTGAACCTGCAAAGGGATACTGCGGTATATAAATGATACATCGACATTCAGTTTGTGGAAGTTGGAAGAGAATGGCTTTTGCCAAATTGTCAAACAGTACTGACAACAGATGTATCCAAACTGGGTTGGGGAGTCCATTTAGATGAGTTGTGGTTCTCCCCGGAAGCTTTATCATATACATTTCATAGAATTAGCGGCAGCCTGGAAAGCTCTAAAGGCTTTCAAAGATTGGTTGGCCAACAAAATTGTGTTGTTACATATGTTTGTATTATGTCAACAAAAACAGAAAGCAGCAGTCGTACCTCCTGCGTTGGGAGACTGTCAGGAGTGGATCTGGGTGTGGACAGAATGACTTCAGGGCCACTTACCTGGCAGAGATGAACAGTGCATTTACCACCAGCATGTAGAAGGGAAACCCATCTCCGTACAGCCTTTACTTGTTAGATTCATGGAAGGCTTCTCCTTTACAGCCTTCTCCGGGGTGACTCCCAGGTCCGCTCCACTCAGGACCTCTGCTCTAGGTGCCGCGCAGGGCATTTTTCTCTTTACATTTATTTTCCTCTCGGTTACTATTTATGGCTCCAGTACACTTTTTCTTCTTGGTACTGTCCCTTCCTAATCTGTTTCTCCATCTGAAACCACTGTACACTGCAGGAACACATTGTCCACCCTCTGTATTCATCATCTCACCATCTCTTTATTCCTCTTCCTTTTTCTCAGCTCTCAACCTTCAACATTTCCTTCCTTCTATTCATCCATCTCGCCTTCATCACTGTCGTCGTACCTCTCCTACTCTTCTCTGTATTCTTTTGCTCCTTCTCCTGCTCACCGCTGGGGACATTAATCCCAATCCTGGTCCTCCACATCAGCTCTCATCCTATTTGTGCAGGTCTCACTGTGATATCTCCAATCTAATTTCTGTTCTTCTCCTCCCCCCCTCCTTCCCTGCCTTTCTCTTGTGCTCTGTGGAATGCCCACTCTGTCTGTAACAAACTTTCCTACATCCATGACCTCTTTATCTCTCGTACTCTCCATCTGCTTGCCCTAACTGAAACTTGGCTTTACCCTGAAGACTCTGCTTCAGTCGCAGCCCTATGCCATGGAGGTTATCTTTTCTCCCATACTCCTCGCCCGGTTGGCCGTGGAGGTGGTGTCGGGCTACTACTTTCACCCTCTTGTAGATTTCAACCTCTTCTTCTACCTTAGTCTCACTGTTTTTCTTCCTTCGAAGTCCACTCCATCTATTTGCTCCTCTACCTCTCCGAGTAGCAGTTATTTATCGACCCCCTGATAAGTCCCTTTCTTCCTTTCTCACTGACTTTGATGCTTGGCTTTCCTTCTTTCTTGAACCTTCAGCTCCTTCCCTCATTCTTGGGGATTTTAACATTCATGCTAATGATCCCTCTGACTCTTATGCTTCTCAGTTTCTTGCTTTAACATCCTCTTTCAATCTTCAACTGTGTTCCACTGCCCCCACTCACCAGAATGGCCACTGTCTTGATCTTATCTTCTTCTCAAACTGCTCACTCTCCAGTTTCTGTGCCTCAACTCTTCCCCTCTCTGACCATCATTTGATAACTTTCACACTTAAACACCCTCCTCCCCAGTCCCGTCCAACCTTAATACATTTAGGAATCTTCAGGCTATTGACCCTTCTACTCTGTCCTCCAATCCTCTCTACCACTATGTTATCCAAGTCTGTCAATGAGGCTGTCTCTTCCTATAATACTAATCTGTCCTCTGCTCTGGATACTCTCGCTCCTCCCATTCCCCGTTCTGTAAAACATACCAAACACCAGCCTTGGCTGACCTCTAGAATCCGCTACCTATGTTCCTGTGCCCGCTCTGCAGAACGCCTTTGGCTGAAATCCCGTGCCCATGCTGACTTCATACATTTCAAATTCTTGCTGACCTCCTTCCAGTCTGCTCTTTTACTTGCCAAACAGGACTTTTACATCCAGTTGACAAATTCTCTTGGCTGAAACCCTCGACGTCTCTTTGCCACACTTCTCCTCAAAGTGCCTTCACCTCCAACTCCCCCCTTCACTTTCTCCCCAGACTCTGGCTGAGTTCTTTCATGATATGGTTCACAAGATTAAACTTGAATTCTCAACCAGGTCACCTCCAACTCTCCTTCCCTTAGTCCATTCTCTCAACCCTCCAACCCCTGCCTCCTTTTCTTCCTTTTCTGAAATCACTGAAGAGGAAACTACACATCTTCTTTCCTCCTCAAAACTAACTACCTGTTCCTCTGATCATATTCCCACCCATCTACTTAAAAGGGATGACAGTAGGAGACATAGTGTTATCTGTCATATCCTCAATCTTTCACTGTCCACTGCGACTGTTCCTGATGCCTTCAAACATGCCATGGTCACACCACTCCTTAAAAAAAAACCTTCATTGGACCCTGCCTGTCCTTCCAACTATCGCCCCATCTCCCTCCTCCCTTTCCTATCCAAGATACTTGAATGTGCTGTTCACCGCCGTTGCCTTGACTTTCTTTCATCTCAAGCTATTCTTGATCCACTTCAATCTGGCTTTCGTCCCCTTCATTCAACTGAAACAGTGCTTGCTAAAGTCTCCAATGATCTGTTCCTGGCCAGATCCAAAGGTCTCTATTCTATCCTCATCCTCGATCTATCTGCTGCTTTTGACACTGTTGATCACAGCCTACTCCTTGATACACAGTCCTCACTTGGATTTTAGGGCTCTGTTCTTTCCTGGTTTTCTTCATATCTCTCCCATCGTACTTTTAGCGTATACTCTAGTGGATCCTCCTCTACTTCTATCCCACTGTCAGTTGATGTACCTCAGGGATCCGTCCTGGGACCTCTTCTTTTCTCCATCTATACTTCTTTCCTTGGTACTCTGATCTCATCCCATGGTTTTCAGTATCATCTTTACGCTGATGACTCCCAGATCTACCTCTCCACACCAGAAATCCAGGCCAAAGTATCAGCCTGCCTGTCTGACATTTCTGCCTGGATGTCTCAGCGCCATCTGAAACTAAACATGACCAAGACTGAGCTTCTCATCTTTCCCCCTAAACCAACCTCTCCTCCTCCCCTATTCTCTATTTCTGTGGATAACAATCTCATCCTTCCTGTCTCATGAGCTCGTAATCTTGGGGTCATCTTCGACTCCTCCCTCCTTCTCTGCACATATTCAGCAGACTGCTAAAACCTGTCGTTTCTTTCTCTATAATATCAGCAAAATTCACCCTTTCCTTTCTGAGCACACTACCAGAACCCTCATCTACACTCTCATCACCTCTCGCTTAGACTATTGCAACTTGCTTCTCACAGGTCTCCCACTTAGCCATCTCTCTCCTCTTCAATCTGTTCAAAATTCTGCTGCATGACTAATATTCCACCAGTGTCGTTATGCTCATATTAGCCCTCTCCTCAAGTCACTTCACTGGCTTCCTATCCATTTCTGCATACAGTTCAAACTCCTCTTATTGACCTATAAGTGCATTCACTCTGCAGCTCCTCAGTATCTCTCCACTGTCATCTCTCCCTACATTCCTCCCTGGGAACTCCGTTCACTGGGTAAATCTCTCTTATCTGCATCCTTCTTCTCCACTGCTAACTCCAGACTCCGTTCCTTTTATCTTGCTGCACCATATGCCTGGAATAGACTTCCTGAGCCGGTACATCAAGCTCCCATCTCTGGCCGTCTTCAAATCTAAGCTAAAAGCCCACCTTTTTGATGCAGCTTTTAAATCCTAACCCTTATTCCACTTGTTCAGAACCCTTATTTTATCCTCACTTTAATATTCCCTTCTCTCTTATTTGTCCTGTTTGTCTGTCCTAATTAGATTGTAAGCTCTGTCGAGCAGGGACTGTCTCTTCAAGTTCAAGTGTACAGCGCTGCATACGTCTAGTAGCGCTTTAGAAATGATTAGTAGTAGTAGTAGTAGTACTAGTGAAGCATCCCAATGTGGGACCTCAACGTGGTATTAAGTAGGCTAATGAAAGATCCTTTCAATCCACTCGATAACCTGTGAACTGAAGAACCTGACCTGGAAGGTCTTCTTTTTGGTTGCAGTAAACTTTAACATGCACAGTAAGTGAGCTCCAGGCTTAAGTAACTGGTCCACTTTATACTAAACTCTATAACAGGGTGGTTCTGTTTTACTCATCCTTAGTACCTTCCTAAGGTGGTGTTTGATTTCCATCTTAATTAGTCTGTTGTCCTGCTAATATTTTTTCCTCACACTCACAAAGGTGAAAGTTCACTTCACACATTGGATTACAAAAGAGCCTTGGCCTCCTATTTGGAGTGGATTAAAGCCCTTAGAAAGTCCAGCCTACTTTTTTGTTTCATTTGACCCTAACAGAATGGGGCCTGCCATCAAATGCATGCTATCTAATTGGCTGGTGGACTGCATTTCTTTCTTTTCCGCACAAGCAGGTTTGATTCTTGAGGGGCATATTACAGCTCATAACGACAGAGCTAAAGCAGCATTGGTAGCTCACTTGAAATCAGCCTGCATAGAGAAAATATGAACGGCTGCAATATAGTGATCTATTCATACGTTCACAGCCTAAAAAAGTACTCCCAACTCAACAGTAGGTTTAGCCAGTCAGTCCTCCAGAACTTATTTGGGTATTAGAATCTAACTCTATCCCCTCAGGCCCATTTTGTTTTCCATTCCAGGCTGTCTTCCCAAAAAATGTTTTTAAAAGACTGGTTGGCACCAACAAAATATATTGGTGTCTGTTGCAGTGCCTTATTATTCATTCTCCCTTTTTCTGTTGAAGGCAGCTTACACTTAGGGAGTCTCATGCTTGTCTTTAGAGAAGACCAAGTTACTTTCTCGTAGCAGTTGTTTTCTGTGGTGCCCCTAGCTGAATAAATAGACTGATGTGGTCCTGCACGACAATGGCAGGCAGGAAGTGGCTAGCATTTATGATGAAGCAACTCAGAAACTTCTGGTAATAACTAAACAAGGGACGTTTACCTGCGCAAGCTCCATCATGTGATTTTACACATGCTGTGAGGAATTGATTTCCCCCCCCCCCCCTTCTGTGGAAAACATCTGTTACAGGTAAGTAACTTGTTTTAATGATTTGCTTCCAGGTCGTAGAAACATAGTATATGATGTTGTATAAAGACCCACATAGTCCATCTAGTCTGCCCAGTAAGGTGGCCAGAGCTGCATCTGCCACTCTGTGCAGATTACGCTCTGTCATGATCTAAAGTAGGGCAGTCACACAATCATGGAATAGTGGTCTTATAATTTAGGTTGCAGCATAGTCACATTCATTGCCAATCCTATATAATAATTCTCACCTCCAACGTTCTATCTTGCTGCCTGTGTCCGTGGCTTTCTTCGGAGTTGGTCTGCTAGGCTCCGTAGATCAGGCTGACGTCACATAGAACACCAGAGCTGGAGGAGGAAGGGCGAAAGGGGCAGGGCACAGGGGCGGAAGCGGAGCTTGAAAGAGAAACAGAAGCATTGAGGGGCGGAGTAGCCGAGAGCGTCACGACCAATGGCAGGGAAAGAAAGGTCGGAGTCCTTGAGCATGAGCGGAGGGGGCACAGCCACGGAGAGCATGCTGCTGTGCCAAGCCAGCGCACGGGTGTAGGGGAGGGGGGACCTCAGGAAGCCATGGCTGCCCCTCCGAGCCTCATGGGAGAGTGTGAGGGCAGCCGCCACGACTCTTCGGGAGGGAGGGACCCTGAAAGTCGGAGGGAGAGAGAGAGAGGGAGGGGGGAACGACCCTGGAACTGGGAGGGAGGGAGGTGGGGGACAACACTGGTAGGGAGGGGGGGCCCCCTGGCACACACACTCATTCTCACACACACACACTCTCTCTCACAGACACACTCGCACCCGGTCTCACTCTCTCACAGGCACACTCGCACCCGGTCTCACTCTCTCACAGGCACACTTGCACCTGGTCTCACTCTCTCTCTCACAGACACACTCGCACCCGGTCTCGCTCTCTCTCTGTCACACACAGTCACTCTCACACACACTCTCTCAAACATACACACTCCGAGGAAAACCTTGCTAGCGCCTGTTTCATTTGTGTCAGAAACAGGCCTTTTTTAATAGTATTTTATAAAACCAGCAGTCCAACAACTACTTCATGAAGCAGGAGAAAGCTTGGCTCTTCAACCAGGCCTTTAATGGAAGAAATAACTAACTTCTTAGTCTTCCACATACACACAAGGAGTTGCACATACTGCAGCAGGAAATGTTTATCCATTCCTACTCTAGCTCAGATAACATTTAATCATCTCTCTGACTTCATGTGCAACTTTCTTTAAATTAGTCACTTTATTTTCTAACTCCTCTTATTCTCTTACCTATCTATATGTTCCATCTTTGCTTATACCCTATGCTGTCAATTAAAATGTTCTATTACATATTGTGTTGGCATTGTAAGTAGTATACTATGCCATACTTTGTATTATTTGAATATTTTTACTGCTGTAATTGTCTATTGCTTATGTTTGGTTTACTCTTACTGTACACTGCCTTGAGTGAATTCTTTCAAAAAGGCAGTAAATAAATCCTAATAAAATGTTGCAAAATGACATTTTACTCACCATCAGCCATAAGTTGTCTCCCCTCCCTCTCTGAGATGTTGATAGCATCTGATATGAATGTGACACAGAAAATGCAAACTTCTGTTTGATCTGTCCCTACTATTTTCTGGTCGCACACCGTAGAAGTCTTCCTGGCATTGGTCCTGCTTCCCAGTTACTGGAGTTGCCATCGAAGCCCTCTCCAGTCCATCCAAATCTGTCTTTCCACAATTGGGACAGAGACCATAAAAGTCTGCCTTTTTTGCCATGTTTGGGACACCTACTACTACTACTACTACTATTTAGCATTTCTATAGCGCTACAAGGCATACGCAGCGCTGCACAAACATAGAAGAAAGACAGTCCCTGCTCAAAGAGCTTACAATCTAATAGACAAAAAATAAATAAAGTAAGCAATCAAATCAATTAATGTGAACGGGAAGGAAGAGAGGAGGGTAGGTGGAGGCGAGTGGTTACAAGTGGTTACGAGTCAAAAGCAATGTTAAAGAGGTGGGCTTTCAGTCTAGATTTAAAGGTGGCCAAGGATGGGGCAAGACGTAGGGGCTCAGGAAGTTTATTCCAGGCGTAGGGTGCAGCGAGACAGAAGGCGCGAAGTCTGGAGTTGGCAGTAGTGGAGAAGGGAACAGATAAGAAGGATTTATCCATGGAGCGGAGTGCACGGGAAGGGGTGTAGGGATCATAGAAGTCTGCCCAGTAATGGCCTTACTTCCCTACTAATGGAATTCTCTTACCAGAAACCAATCATATGTAACCTTCAGCATTTTACTGCTTTCTTTCTCTCGTACAGTCCTTTATGCTGACCAAATCTTATAGCAACCTCCTAATGTTGAACACTGGATGCTGTTCCCTAGAGTTACTTTTGGTACCGAGTTTGAATCTGTGCACCAAGGTCTGAGTCATAACATGGCACTTGTAGTTTGTTCAGGCCAGCCCATCTCATTTTTCCCTCACTCTCCTCTTTCCTTCTGTACAAAGCTGAAGGGTGGCCAGAGCAACGTAATGGAACAAACAGGCTGCAGCCTTATCACACTTACATGCTATATGTTTTACATTTATAATGCATCATATTACAGTAAATTATTTAAGCCTAGGATTAAGCCTTTCAATATAAGTACTTTGTCAGTTATGTTATTGCACATATCTAAATGCCAGTGGTACTCCACTGTAGTATTAACAGTTGAAATTCATCTTATCCTGCTGGCTTCAACCTATTGGCTCACATGTCACCACCCCTCACAGTATTGCTTTGAGATTAGGGAGAGACGCATGTCACTGACTCAATCCAGCTAGAAAGCTCCTACTTAGATTGGACCCCAAGGAGTAATATCGCCTTTCTGGCGTAAGCAAGGAGTGTGAATACCTGTTGCACTTGCTTCATGTTTGTTTTGAAGGTGTCCTCAAAGATATTTGAAAGCATATCTGTCCTTAAAGGAATACCCTATTTGTTAAATATAGGCCTCTGCAGTTTTACAAGATGGATCATGCTTTAATACCAACCCTCTGTTGGTAAAACAGCAGCAGCAGTGGGGATCTTGGCAGGAAGGAAGTGGGGAAGGTTCTGGTGTGCCTGCTGTGCAGCCGGGCAGCATAGAGGGAACATTAATTTGGGAGGTACCATGGCACCTGTGGTTTTCTCCATTCTGATGCCTATATATGTAAATTTGTGCGTGCACATTTGCGCACTATTAGGGGTAATTCTGATTATCTAAAGGCAAATAGGGCCCACATGAATAGATTTGATTTTACATGTTTTGCTTTTTCTCAGTGGGAAGAATCTCTGAAGAGGATCTGGCAAGAAATGTGTGTAAGGATAATCTGTACTACATCTGTGGTCCACCTCCAATGATACAATCCTTGAGTAAACAACTGGAAAACCTTCATGTTACTAGAGAACAAATTCGTTTTGAACAATGGTGGTAGCAGCATTTTCCTTGAAGACCTCTCCTTTCACCACTCTTAACTCCCAACATGTATGCACCATAAACAGCTCCAGACAATATCAGTTCATTTTCCTTCTTCTGCTATATTTGAGTATTACAGACAAACCTGTAGAATCATTATTTAAGAACCATACAGCGAATGCTACATTTGTTGATAGAGGTGGGAACTACTATAATTCTTGGACAAAGATCAGAAGTGACAAAATCACAGTGCCTACAAGCAAACCAGAAAACAAAGTTACCTCAGAAGCTATGTTTCCATTTTCATGCTATAATTGGTGTAAAAGTATATCAATCTAATCATAGTTCTTTAGTAGATTGTGCTGAAGCTGGAGCTAAACTTAAAAAAAAATGTTTTTTAATATATTGAAATTGTGTTTTTATTTACTGCTGAAAGTTCTTGTGATTTTACTGTCGTGTATGACTTTTGGATCACAACCTCCACGGAAGAGCAACTTAGTGAATGGTATTTATCTGCAATATGAGGCGTTAGACCTATGTAATATTTATGTTTGTTTGGCTCAATAGACCACATGTATCTATGTGGTTTACAGTGATAAAATAAACAGAGAAAATCAAATACCATATTTTAACGCATATAAGACAAGATTCTATAGATGGCGCCTGAAAAATCAGTGCTGAAAATATTTCTGCCTTAGGTGTATTCTGTAAACTGTACCTAGATTTAGGCACGGTCTAGAATACACCGAGCGGCCATGCCTTAACCTAATTCTAGGTGTGCCCATTAACGCCAAGTAAAACTTGGTGTAAATACTGGTGCCTAAGTTAGGTGTGGAGCCAGTGGTGTAGCCAGACCTGACATTTTGGGTGGGCCCAGAGCTGATATGGGAGGTCACTATATATAGGTATGCATAGTGTTTCTTGAGATACTACAAAATAATACCTTAGAATGCACTTGATGATGGATATCTGTGCCCAACAGCTGCCCTTCGTCAACATAAACCATATATATACTTAATGGAAAAATTGATATTTTAAATGTATTATCCCATGTCTTAAACTTGACCAAACATAAGTCTACTACAATGGCAAACATCTCAACACAGATCCTGCAATATAAATACAGCAGTGGCATATATCCTTCAAACATGGCTGATTAAGCAAAACGGGGAAATACCTTTGAAGTCTTTTTCCCTTCTTTTGGCTCTACTACTTTCTCTCCCTTCTGATGCTGACTAAATAAAATAGCTTGTTACCTTTAGATTGTAAGCTCTCTTGAGCAGGGACCGTCCTTCCCCATGTTTAAACTTGTACAGCGCTGCGTAACCCTGGCAGCGCTATAGAAATGCTAAGTAGTAGTAGTAGTAGTAAATAAAATTGCCACAGTTTGGCACATACCCTTCAACTTTGCTTTATAATATATATGCCTTTTTAAGCTGTTTCAAGCAGGCAAATATACGTTTCAAGGCTTCTTCCTCTGGCTCTACTGCTTTCTCTCCCTTTTGAGGCTGGCATTCACCAGTCCAAGTCTCGGGGGTTCCTGACTGTGTTCCTTCCATCCCCTTCTTAGGAACAAATAAAAGATTATTACAGGTCAGGAAAAATCTTAGAAATGGTCTCACTCTGTGCTAGTAGCTGAGAGGTATCCTTAGTTAGCAGTGTGAATAACAGAACTGGACAGACTGGATGACTATTTCTGTTTTCACTGATGGATGAGGCTGTGGGAGATTTTTTTATTTTTTCTATAGCGATGCCATCATGGCTTGACAATGTTTCCTCTCTTCTTTGCTGTGAGGCCTTTCCCTTGCAAACGCTATCCCTGGCAGGGAAGTGTGGTATTCACTTGTAGCAGCTACCTCGCCCTTCAGTTGTGCCTCCTGGTACTGATGGCCATTAAGAAAGGGAGGAGATCCTAGAGCAGGAGTAGGCAAAGGTCCAAAGTAGGTACAGGGGAAGAAGCTGGCCATAAACCAAACTGGAGATCGGAAATCAAGAAAAAGTACTGTCCCAAATAAAGAGACATCTAGAAGATGGCCATAGTCTGTTTCAAATGGCAGATATTATCTTTACTGTCTCTCAGGGACTTGTTTGCAAGTCAGTCAGTTTTCCACACACCAAGACAGGAATAAACCTCACTATGTGAGCATATGTTTGAGATGATATGTGATTCTCAGATTCACAAAGAATGCTGATCTCAGCAGTTGACTTGTACCAAAAGAGATTTCTACCACAGTTTTTAAGATAGAACCTATATAGGTAATATATCATAATACATTTGGAAATTCTTTTTAATCAGGTTGGTGGCTTCCAATAGAATTTGGGAGAATTCCTATAGCTTTCTGGCACTTTCTTAGCCTCTGCATTTATTGGTATTTCAGTATTTTCTATTTCTCCACACATAGTACAGAATTGTAACTGGCGCATCTATCCTTTTCTCCTTACGATATCCATTTCTTTGCATCAAGCTTTTTATCTTCGAGGATAGTAATGTCCCAGATGATTGAAATTTCTTCAATCTCTATATTTATGTTCAGGTCATGATCTCGGTGATTTTTGGGCTCAGCTATGTTATAATGTGTACATAGCTTTCCATGAAGGAGACCTGCTGCCTTAATATTCCTTTCTGTATATAGGCTTATAAAAGTACCTGATGGGCAGCATTAGTGTAAAGCTTTAAATAAAAGTAAATTAGAATTTGGTGCTAATGTACAATTCCAAAGCTGTATAATAGTATTTAGCAGATTGATAGCATATATCTTATTCTGTAGAATTGAGACACTATCACTAAAGAACGAGGCATTGTCTTTTGGTGTTGAATATATCCAGTGCTTTTTTTTTTTTGTAGGAAAAAAGGTACCGGTACTCGGTCACCATATATGGCCCTGCCCATTTGGTAGCCACACCCCTTATAACAGCCATGGCACATATAAACAGGTATCATTGAAAATACTGTACCAGTATAAGATAAAAAAAAATAACTTGATTTTTTTGTCATTATAAATAATTTCTGTAAGCTGTTACAGCTCCAGTATACCCAGTGCAAAAAAAGACAGCAGATGTAAATTCTCAAATTGGACATATTGCAAACACTAGAATGAAAATAAAGTGATTTTTCTACCTTTGTTGTCTGGTGTCTTTGTTTTTCTGATCATGTAGGTCCCAGTCTCTGATTCTGCTGCTCTGTGTTCCCTTAACTTAGTTTCCAGGGCTTCCTTTTCATTTATTTCTTTACTTTCCTCCTTTCTTCATTTCTTGCTCTAAATCCATAGGTGAAAGCTGGGTCCTCCGTAGACTTGACTGGAGGAGGTATAGAGTGGATCCAGTTTTTGCCTATTTTCTCCATGTGCAGTTTTTCTCCTCTTTTCCCTTTCCCTCATCTCCTTCAGTATGCATCTCCTTCCTATTCTTCCCTCCCCTCCATCCATAAGCATCTCCTTCCTTTCTCTTCCCTCTCATCCATCCGTGTCCAGCATGTCTCCTCTTACCTCCCCTCATCCATGTTCATCTCACTTCCTCTCTTCCCTCCCCTCCATCCATGTCCAGCATTTCAACTCTCTCCACTCTCCTCCATCCATGTCCAGAATTTCTCGTCTCCACTAAATCCGTGGGCATCTCCTCTGTCTTCCCTCTCCTCCATCCATGTACAGCATTTCTCCTCTCCCCCTCCATCCATGTTCATCTCACTTCCTCTCTTTCCTCCTCTCCCCCTCCCCTCCCCTCCATGTTCATCTCACTTCCTCTCTCTTTCCTCCTCTCCCCCTCCCATCCCATCCATGTTCATCTCACTTCCTCTCTCTCTCCTCCTCTCTATCCATGTCAAGCATTTCAGCTCTCTCCCCTCCATCCATGTGCATCTCCTTCCTCTGTCTTTCCTTCCCTCCAACATTTCTGTTCCCTGCCCTCCACTCCATCCATGGCCAGCATTTCTCCTGCCCTCCCCTCCACCCATCCATGTCCAGCAACTCTCCTCTCTCCCCTCCCATCTCTGTCCAGCGATTCTCCTCTGGCCTTCCATCCATGTCTAGCAATTCTCTCTCCCCTGCCCTACCCTCCCATCCATGTCCAGCGATTCTCCTTTGCCCTTATCCTTCCCTCCCCTCCATGTCCATCGATTCTCCTTTGCCCCCTATCCTCCCCCTTCCTTCCATGTCCAGTGACTTGCCCCAGCCTCCACCTGCCTCTGAGATCATTCCAACCCCAGACCCACCTGCCCGCCCTCAGCTCCCTGGCTTTCCGTTCGTGCCCCTGCCTTGAAATCTACTTTTTACCTGAAGCAGCAGCGAACCGGCAGTGAAATCAGCAAGCAGGCTCGCCTCCTTGTCTCTTCCATTCCCATTCCTCTCAGAGTCCCGATCTCGCGGAAAGAAAATTACATCAGAGGAAGGCGGGACATAGAGGGAAGGGAAGCGACGAGGAGGTGAGCCTGCCTGCTGCTTTCACTGCCGGTTTGCTGCTGCAACTTCAGGTAAAAAGTAGATTTCAATGCAGGGGGCACAAACGGAAAGTTGGGGAGCTGAAGGCAGGCCCTCAGAAAAAAGGTGCCGTTACGCTGTACCGGCACAAAAACATTGAATATATTAATAATGCTGTCATAGTCCAATGAATCACACATTTCTCTCTCAAATGATAAAAAGTGACAAATTATAGAGGGCTAGTAAGGCCCATTTCTCACACAAAGCAAGGTTATCATGTAATGGCCATTGTTTTTAAGGGAACTGTTAGGAGAAATGTTCTGTCATGATAACTAATAATTGGCAAGGGTGTATAATGAGTAATATGCTCCAGGGGTATGACATATGGATTGTTAAAAGATAAGAGTATGCAGACTCCATCCATGTTCAGCATTTCTCCTCTCTTCCCTCCCCTCAATCCTTGTCCAGCATTTCTCCCCTCCATCCATGTGCATATCCTTCCTGACTTCCCTCCCCTTCATCCATCCATGTCCAGCAACTCTCCATTTTCCCCTGCCCTCTCCTCCATCCACCCATATCCAGCATATTTTCTCTCTCCCCTACCCCCATTCATCCATTCATGTCCAACAATTCTCTCTCCCCTGCCCTTCCCTCCATACATCCATGTCCAGCAACTCTCAATTCTCCCCTTCCCTCTCCTCCATCCATCCATCTACCCATATCCAGCAAATTTGCTTTCTCCCCTGTCCCCTCCATTCATCCATCCATGTTTAGCAATTCTCCTATCTCCCCTGCCCTCCCCTCCATCCATGTCCAGGAACTCTCCATTCTCCCCTGCCCTCTCCTCCATCCACCCATATCCAGCAAATTTCCTCTCTCCCCTGCCCCCATTTGTCCATTCATGTCCAGCAATTCTCCTCCCCTGCCCTCCATCCATCCATCCATGTCCAGTGACTCTCAATTCTCCCCTTCCCTCCATCCATCCACGCCCAGCAAATTTCCTCTCTCCCCTGCCCTCCTGTCCTGTCCAGCGATCTCTTCTCTCCCCCTGCCCTCCTCTCCAATTCCAGCCATCTCTTCTTTCCCCCAGCCCTCCCATCCATGTCCAGCGATTCTCTCTGCCCTCCCTCAGCTCCCTGACAGCCCTCCTCTCCGTTCCTCCCCCGCATATTTAACCCTTTTACTTTCAGGCGCAGCGACAGCAATGAAGAGGACAACACAGCTTCTCCCTTCCCTCACACAGTGTCCTGCCCTCGCGGAAACAGGAAATGCATCATCACAAAAAGCGGGACACTGTGTGAGGGAAGAGAGAAGCCGTGTTGACCTCTGCCATTGCGCCTGAAAGTAAAAGGGTTAAATGCGCAAGGGGGGGAGGAACGGAGAGGAGGGCTGTCGATCAGGGAGCTGAGGGCGGGAAGGACTGGAGGGACCATCTGAGAGCTGCCTGGCTGCAGCGCTGCTGCGCCAGGCAGCCCTGCGTTTTTTTTTGGGGGGGGGGCAGCAGCCAGGTGGAGGTCAGGGTTCTCAAGCCTCATATACGGGGCACCTATGACTGTCCTCCCATCCATGTCCATCAATTCTCTGCCCTCCCCCCCCCCCCCGATGTCACGTGATTCTCTACTCCTGACATCATCTCGCCTCCAGTGTTCCCTTCTGCTGGGCAGACTTCTACGGTCTGTGCCCTGAAAATGGCAGATACTAATCAAGGTCAGGTATGCACAAAAAGTAGCACATATGAGTTATCTTGTTGGGCAGACTGGATGGACCATGCAGGTCTTTCTCTGCCATCATCTACTATGTTACTATGTAAAAAATATGAAGAGGTAAACTTGGGGAATGAGTTGGAGGAAGGAAGGGGGAGATGCCTCTCCTAGAAGAGTGCTGCCTGAGGCCCCCGCTTCAGGTGGCCTAATGATCGGACTGTCCCTGCAAATGCTCTTATAGATGACAGCCTTAGGCCCACTAGTTTCCAAATGCAGCCCCCCCCCCAGTTTTTTTTTTTTTTTCATTTTAATTCTTTCAGGGCTGAATCTGTGGATAGGGTATCTCAAATGCTGGAACCACCACTCTGTAAGCACAGTGTCTAGAGACCTCAAAGTGAATAATCTTATGTGGATCATTAGCAGATTGTTGTGATGAGCACATGGCCTGTAAAGGCATGTAAGGAAATGACTTCACCATCTAATTTATTTTAAAGTAAGATTATTTTCATATGGCTGCTAATGTGATCCTTATTAAAAATCTCACAATGCATACTTGTTACAGAGCTGTATTATAATTGTGCTGAGCTTTGCTTTGGGAGTAAAAGTGTATTTTAAAATAGAAAACTGGTTTTATAAATCATAGGATCACAAACATAGTTTGTGAAACAGTATAATTTTTTATATTAAATTGGACTTCTAGATCAGAATTAAAAAAAAAAATTCCTGTAAAACAAAACAATCTATTGGGATCTCTCTGTGGACTGGTGTGGTTGCTGGGTTCTGCTTTCCAGGATAACTAGGGATGCTGAAGAGGCATGATCCATAACCACTGGAGTGGAACGGAGGGTATCCTAGTTATTGTGCAATGGTGATATTTTGTGGCCACACAGTTGCATGATTGTGGATGGAACCTTTATTGCATAGGTGTTGGCCAAAGATTGCCATTCCAGTGACTGGAATAAGTGAGTTGAGAGAGAGAATTGTGACTGATGGCTCATAGTGGCATAGCCTAACAAAGCTCATTCTAATTGACCTGAAAGGCAAAGTTAGTTGTCAGGACACAAAATAGAGTTTTGGTAATGAATGAACAGCTATAATTTGGAGTTTCTATGCTCTGTGAACTAGATTTGGGGTGAGGGACCCCCCCCCCCCCCCCACACACGCACCTTTTCTCCTACCAGAGGATCAAGGATAGCAGATTCTTCAACCCCTGACTGCAGCAAATAAATAGTTCCAGGATAACCAAAGTATAAAAATAATGTGTAAACTAGATTCTGTAATTATGAAAACCAGGGAATACAGTGGTTTCTAAAGGATCATAGTTTGCTGTCACTGTTCGAAATTGTTAATTTCACTAGCTGTTTCCCAGGTATACTGTACCCTTTCATTCCTGTGTAATGTATCTGCAGTGCTCATTACATCTTGAAAGATTTTCTGATTTTTGTGGTAGATTTCCTACTCTTTGCTTCTCTGTTTGTAATATACATATAATAACAACCAGGATCAATCTGTTAAATGTCACTGACTATGCCTTCAAAGTCCAAGATCAGGTGTCCAGACTGGATCATAAATAAATCATTATCTCAATCCTGAAAATGACTGAGAGAACTACTTAAGTACTTGATGCTTATCCAGAACCTTTCCATGAATTGCTCATGCTTTATTATTTGTCTTTTTGTTTTTCTTTGTGGTTGTTCTGCCTAACTGGTTCTGGTAAGTGTTTTACAATACTTCCTTTCATTAAGTAGTCGCTGGGACATAATTGCTACGATGGAATTGAGGGGGGTAGTGTATAGTCCTACAGTGTCAGACCATGAAACACATGCTGGATCTGATAGCATCGGCAGTATTGATTCCAGGAATGAGGCGAACGGATGAAAGATTTACTTTTGATATATCTTTAAAAAACGTTTACTGTAACTGGATTATAATTCATATAAAATATGGATTCCACCCTTTATATTATTTATTCCTTGATGGTAGGTATTGTATAATTATACTACAGCAAGAGGCCCTCACTGGATGCCCACCGGAAGGGTGGAAGGCCAGATTTTAGGACTCAGGCTGTAAAAATACCAGCTAGGTTTAAAAATCTATGACTGGCTGAGCAAGGACTTGCTTTTCCTGCAAGTTAATATGCGTTCTAGTTTAAGATCTATCCACTGGAATAGTGGTGGGCCAAGCTACATAGCTTTGTACAGCTGAAAAGCACTAACTAGGCCTGATAACCTACTAATGGCCTTATAGATGAGTCTTAATAAAATCAGGTACAAATTGAATGTAGCACTTATTAAAATGGAGTTTGTCTTTCTATAAGATGAAATAGAAAAAGGGGAAGTGAAACTGATATGCTAAGAATAAGATGTTCTGGCAGAGGAGAAAACATGTTGACAAAAGAGGAAGTTGCACAATAATTTGTAATAGCTAGAACAGATATTTTTGGTATTAAGGAACAAGTTGTTTACAAGAACGGAAGCACCTGGCCGGATGCGAAAGTATGATCTCAGAAATTGTGAAATATTATAAAAAAGTGTCCTGCCATAGACTTCTATTGAAAGCAGTGGGTATAAAAGAAGGGAGATTTTGCCTTAGTTTCGGAGTCCTTCCCCAACGCATTGGAAGCAGCGGAGCTCTCTGTCCGGTTATATCCAGAATCTGTTTGATGTCTGTACTTAATTGAACAACTTGGTAAGATTAAAGTCTTCTCTCTGAAATCTATCTCTGTCTCTATTTCCAATTACTCTTTACCTGTCATTTTAACTAGAAGCTAAGACACACATGCACTTTTTACACTAAATTTTATAGATTTCTAATACCATATATTTATAGACACTTAAATGTACAAGTATCTACTTAGATCCTGATAGACAGAAGACTATGGTCATGGACAGTATCCTAGAATTATGCCTTCTGGTATCTACACAAGAGACATATCACTGGAATGGAATATCAAAAGGATTTAGGCAGGCGGCCCAACACATAGTGGAAGAACAGACCCTTTGGCCCTACAGAAGGGTATTCCTGGGGTGCAAAGAGGGCCCCTAGAATTTACAGTATGTATGTGATTTGGGCAAGTCACTTAACCTTTCAGGTACAAAAATTAGATTGTAAGCCCTTAGGGGACAGGGTGTATTTGAATGTAACTCACTTTCAGCTGCTACTGAAAAATGGTGTGAGCTAAATCCAAAAATTAGTCCTTAAATTGTAACATCATAAAGCTTACCAAACAAATATTGTATAAGTTCCTCTTTTGGTCTGCCTATTTCTTTTGTTTTATTCAATGTATACCTTACAATCCACTAGTTTACATCAGGGGTGGACTTACTGTTCCCGGGGTTACATTTTGGCTCTTGAGTTGGGTGTGGAGATCCCCCTGGAGAAAGGAACAGCCAGAAAGTGCAGGAGAACTAATGTACTAAAACTCAGAGATCATCCCTGCCCCCTTTGTCCTTCCATTTTATGATGTGTTGAAGCATGAACAGCATTGGCTTTTTGCTGAAGATGTTGGCATGGTTGACCTTAACATTATAGCATCAATGTACTACATGAAAGAGCACCATAGCCTTAAAATTTTTTATGTGGACTATAGCTAGGCCAGGTCTGCTCCATTATTTCTAGAATTACTACTACTACTACTTAGCATTTCTATAGCGCTACTAGGGTTACGCAGCGCTGTACAAGTTAAAACATGGGGAAGGACAGTCCCTGCTCAAGAGAGCTTACAATCTAAAGGTAACAAACTATGTAGTCAGTGTATCATGAATGGGGAAGGTGGTTAGGCGCCAAAAGCAAGGGAGAAGAGATGGGTTTTAAGTAAGGACTTAAAGATGGGCAGGGAGGGCGCATGGCGTATGGGCTCGGGGAGTCTTCCAGGCATAAGGTGATGCGAGGCAGAAGGGACGGAGTCTGGAGTTAGCGGTGGTGGAGAAGGGTACAGATAGGAGTGATTTGTCCTGAGAGCGGAGGTTACGGGTGGGGACATAGGGGGAGAGGAGGGTAGAGAGGTAATGGGGGGCTGCAGATTGAGTGCATTTGAAGGTCATTAGGAGAAGCTTGAACTGAATACGGTAGCGAATCGGGAGCCAGTGAAGCGACTTGAGGAGAGGGGTGATATGAGAGTATCGGTTCACGCGGTACATAAGACGTGCAGCGGAATTTTGGACAGATTGAAGGGGGGATAGGTGGCTAAGCGGGAGACCAGCAAGGAGAAGGTTGCAATAGTCAAGACGAGAGGTAACGAGTGAGTGGACGAGGGTTCAGGTGGTCTGTTCAGAGAGGAATGGGCGGATTTTGCTAATATTATAGAGGAAGAAGCGACAGGTCTTAGCTGTCTGCTGGATATGGGCAGAGAAGGGGAGGGAGGAGTCTAAAATGACTCCGAGATTGCGGGCTGACGAGACGGGGAGGATGAGGGTGTTGTCAACAGAGAGTGGGGGAAGAGGAGAGGAGGGTTTGGGTGGGAAGACAAGGAGCTCAGTCTTTGCCATGTTCAGTTTCAGATGACGGTTGGACATCCAGGCGGCGATATCTGAGAGGCAGGCCGAGACTTTGGCCTGGGTTTCGACTGTGATGTCAGGAGTGGAGAGGTAGAGCTGGGTGTCATCGGCAAAGAGATGGTACTGGAAACCATGTGATGAGATCAGTGAGCCCAGGGAAGAGGTGTATATTGAGAAAAGAAGCGGTCCAAGGACAGATCCTTGGGGAACCCCAACAGAGAGTGGGACGGGGGTGGAAGAAGAGCCATTAGAAAATACTCTGAAGGTGCGTTGGGAAAGATACGAGGAGAACCAGGAGAGGACGGGGCCCTGGAATCCAAATGAGGACAATGTGTCAAGAAGTAAATTATGATTGAAGGTGTCGAAGGCGGCAGACAAGTCGAGGAGGATAAGGATGGAGTAGTGACCTTTGGATTTGGCAAGGAACAGGTCGTTGCAGACTTTGGAGAGAGCTGTTTCTGTTGAGTGTAGTGGGCGAAAGCCGGATTGAAGCGGATCAAGGATGGCCTGAGAGGAGAGGAAATCAAGGCAGTGGCTGTGGACAGCGCGTTCAAGTAATTTGGAGAGGAAGGGTAGCAGGGAGATGGGGCGGTAATTGGAGGGACAGGTGGGGTCAAGTGATGGTTTTTTAAGAAGTGGAGTGACTACAGCTTGCTTGAAGGTGTCAGGGACAGTAGCAGTGGAGAGAGAGAGAGGTTGAGAATGTGACAGATTGAGGGGTTAACTGTAGGAGAGATGTTGGTAAGCAGATTGGTGGGAATGGGGTCAGAGGAACAGGTGGTGCACTTAGAGGAAGAAAGAAGGCGAGCAGTTTCCTCTTCGGTGATCTCAGGGAAGGAGGAGAAGGAGGATAGGTTAGGTTGGTTGAGGGAGTGGGTTAAGAAGTCATAGGGAGGAGAAGGCTTGGAGGTGAATTCAAGGTTGATCTTCTGCACTTTGTCGCGGAAGTAGTCAGCTAATGTTTGAGGAGAGAGTGAGGGGGTGGGTGGGAGCGGAGGGCACTTTAAGTAGGGAGTTGAGGGTTGCGAAGAGGCGACGAGGGTTGGAGCCAAGAGAATTGGTTAATTGAGAATAATATTCCTGTTTGGCAAGGAATAGGGAGGACTGGAAGGAGGATAGCATGAATTTGTAATGGGTGAATTCTGACAGGGTGCGAGATTTCCTCCACAGTCGTTCAGCAGATCGGGTGCAGGAGCGAAGGTTACGGATGCATGGGGTTAACCAGGGCTGAGGATTAATGCGCTTAGTGGGGCGAGAGACAGATGGTGCTAGGGTGTCCAGAGCAGTGGAGAGAATTTCATTGTAGGTAGAGACAGCCGTGTCGACAGATTCAGAAGACGAGATGGACGGGAAGAGATTGGAGATGTGAGAGGATAGGGTAGGGGGGTCGACAGCTTGGAGATTCCTGAAGGTAGTGGTTATAGTTGGGCGAGGTTGAGGGGGAGGGTGATGAAGTGTGAGGGTGATTAGGTGATGATCTGAGATAGGAAGGACTGAGGTGCAGAAATTAGAAGGTGAGCAGGAAAAGAAGAGAACGAGGTTTCCTAAAATTTGTTTTGTATTTTGCAATATATTAAGTTTTAACAAGATATTATATAATGAAGTTGGAAAGCCAATCTGTACAGGAAGCAATACATTCTAATTTCCAAAGTAAAAATGTTTGGTATGTAGTTCTACAGCTAACAAAATATATGATCCATGGACACAAGCAACTTACAGCATTGCGTAACCCTAGTAGCGCTCTAGAAATGTTAAGTAGTAGTAGTAGTAGTAGTAGTAAACCAACATAATAACACTTATTTAAAACCATCCCTGATGCTCAAACGTTGCTGTTAAATACTGCATGTTTTTACAGCCACAGTTGAACTTACCGTTTTCTAAACAGCGATCGATGCTCAAAAGAAATCACAGGCAAATGAGATGCACAGAAATTCTGCAAGGGACTCGATAGAAAAAGCGCCTAGCACATGCACAAAACAGTTTCTCAGTAAGTGTCCATGTTCTGCGCATGCCCAGGAATCATTTTGCCTTGCTGCTGCACTCTCTCCCCTGCAGTGCTCTGATGCCAGCTCCACCTTCCTCCTGCAGCTTACTTGCTCTCCCTCAGGCTGTCCCCCCCCCCCCCCCCCCCGATTAATTTTGCCAGTGTGCTTGTGAATCTCCTCCTTGCTGATAGAGGAGTGTGGTAGCTGTGTTAGTCCACTCTTAAGGTTATCAATAGAAATCAAAAAAATAAAACATGGAAAAGAAAATAAGATGATACCTTTTTTATTGGACATAACTTAATACATTTCTTGATTAGCTTTCGAAGGTTGCCCTTCTTCGTCAGATTGGAAATAAGCAAATGTGCTAGCTGACAGTGTATATAAGTGAAAACATTCAAGCATTACTATGACAGTCTGACAGGGTGGGGGGATGGGGGTGGGTACGAGGTATGCATGGGGACATCAAAGCATATCATTGATATTCTAACAGGATGGGTGTGGATAATTGAGGGGTGGGGTGATCAACACAGAAATACAGCTTTATGGTTTATAATGGGCTAGGAACCCCAGATCCTTGTTAAGTCCTTTCTGTTGGGTGTTAAAATATTCAATCATTCTGACTTCAAAGCAGGGGCGTAGCCAGACCTTGCCAGGAGGGGGGGCCAGAGCCCGAGATGGGGGGGCACTGTTAAGCCGCCTCCCCCCCCTCCGGCAACCCCCCTTCCCCCGCTCGATCGCGCCGACACTCTTAAACTCCCACCCCCCCTCCCGCCACCAACCCTCCCCCACCATCGCCGCCAGCCCCGCTACCGCATGATTTACCTTGATTGCTGGCGGGGATGCCCAAACCCCGCCAGCCAAGAGTGTTCTTCAGCGCTGGAGTTAGTAAACTCCGGCGCCTTCATTCAAGGAAGTTCGTCTGAAGGATCAGCTGGTTTTGACGCATTTACGTCCTGCACGGGGCTACATGCACGGTGCAGGACGTAAATGCGTCAAAACCAGCTGATCCTTCATACGAACTTCCTTGAATGAAGGCGCCGGAGTTTACTAACTCCAGCGCTGAAGAACACTCTTGGCTGGCGGGGTTTGGGCATCACCGCCAGCAATCAAGGTAAATCATGTGGTAGCGGGGCTGGCGGCGATGGTGGCGGGAGGGGGGTCGTCGGCAGGGGGCCAGGGGCGAATCTGCGGGGGCCCGGACCCCCTCAGGCCCCACGTAGCTACGCCACTGCTTCAAAGTCTTACGTTCTTGTATGGTTTTAAAGTTACCTTTCAGGATTCTCACTGTGAAGTCACTGGTACAGTGTCCTGGTCCTGTAAAATGTTGACCAACAGGCGTGGGAACCCTACTGGCACCAGTATTGTTCATGTGATGTCTATGTAAATTGAATCTTGTCTTAAGCATCTGGCCTGTTTCTCCAATATAGCATCCTTTGTTACATTTTTTACACTGAATGATATATACCACATTGGAAGATGAGCAAGTGAAAGATCCCTTTATGTTGAATATCTTTCCTTTGTGGATGACTTTGGGGTCCTGTGAAATATTTTGGCATAGTTTGCAACTGGATAAATTACAGGGAAGTGTGCCCTTCTGTTCCTTTTCAGTCTGTGATGGAAATTTACTTCTGATTAGCTTGTGTTTTAAGTTGGGTGGCTGTTGGAAGGCCAGTACTGGTGGGGATGGGAATATCTCTTTCAGTAATTCATCCTCCTGGAGTATAGGTTGTAGATCTCTTATGATTTTCCTCAGTTTTTCCAGCTCTGGATTGTATGTCACTACAAGAGGGATTCTGTCTGTGGATTTTTTCTCCTTGTACTGTAGCAGATTCTCCCTGGGTGTTTTGAGGGAAGAGGCAATATTCTTGGAGATTATTTTGGGGTTGTAGCCTTTCTGTTTGAAGGATGCAGTCAGGCTTTTAAGGTGTCTGTCTCTGTCCCCTGGGTCAGAGCAGATACAGTGGTATCTTGTGGCTTGGCTGTAAATGATGGATCTTTTTGTATGTGAAGGATGGAAGCTGGAGTTGTGGAGGTAGCTGCATCTGTCTGTGGGTTTCTTGTATATAGATGTTTGTATACAGCCATCACTGATTGAGACCGTGGTGTCCAAAAAATTGACTTTTTCTGGGGAGTAGTCAATTTTGAATCTGATTGTAGGATGGTATGTATTGAAGGCAGAATAAAATTGTTTCAGAGTTTCTTCACCCTCCGTCCAAATCATAAAAATGTCATCGATGTACCGGTAGTATTTTAGAGGTTTGGTCTGGTGTGTATCCAGAAATGTCTCTTCCAGCTCAGCCATAAAAAGGTTGGCATATTGGGGTGCTGTCCTGGTGCCCATCACAGTGCCCATTTTTTGCAGATAGATATCATTGTTAAAGCGGAAGTAGTTGTGAGTTAAAATGAATTTGATTAATTTTGTAATAGTTTCTGGTGAGTATTGATGGTCCAGTGTGGATTTTTTTAGGAGTCTTCCACATGCAGCTATGCCATCCGCATGTGGAATGTTGCTGTATAGTGATTCTACATCCATCGTGACCAGAAGGGTGTTAGGTGGTAGTTGCTTGATATTTTTCAATTTATTTAGAAAGTCTGTGGTGTCTTGTATGAAGCTGTTAGTTTTGTGTACGAGAGGTTTCAGAATTCCCTCTATGAATCCAGATATTTCTTCCGTGAGTGTGCCAATACCTGATATGATTGGTCTGCCAGGGTTTCCCGGTTTGTGGATCTTGGGTAGCATGTAGAATGAGCCCACAGCAGGCTGGTTTGGTATGAGTTTCTTCAGGCGAGGTTGCGCTTGTGTAGGAAATGTTTTGATAAGGTCTTTCAGCTGTTTTGTGTAATCCTGTGTGGGGTCCTCAGTTAGTTTCCTGTAGTATTTATTGTTTGAGAGCTGTCTGTGCCCCTCTTCAATGTATTTTTGTATGTCCATAATTACCACTGCACCTCCTTTGTCTGCGGGTTTGATGATAATGCGTTCGTTGCTGATGAAATCCTCCCCAGCTGACATAGGGCTTTCCCCCTGCTGATTGGTTGTTTTTCTTTCTCCACACCTCTAAGCTGTTCTCTGCTCTCCGACACTGTTTTGCTCCTTCCACTCCTATTCAGTGTCTACAATGATGAAGTGTTACGTTATGAACTAGCTCTGTGATGAAGCATCAGGTGATGAAATGTCCATAACGATGGTTAGCCGCTAGATGTACGATGGTATTTTTTTTTCTTTGAAGATTATGGGTTTAATTTTTTCCTATTTAATTATGTTTTTTGTGACGTATGCGTTTTGTTACTTCTTAGGTCCAGTTACCCCAGTGCTGAAAAGTTTTAGGTTTCAAGAGATTGTTATTTGATCGGATGTGTTGCCCATTTGCTACTTTTTCTGTATGTCAAAGTAACAAGAAAACGTATAAAATGTAAAAACTCTGAGCTAGTCTGTACTATCTTCCCTAAGCATTTGGGCAGCTACAGTTTTGCTTTTGCTATACAAATATAAGGATCAAACTTCACGATATATAATGATGACAGAAAATAAGACGGACTCTGTCTTCAATGACTTGAACTAACTGGTATCTCTTCCCTACAGGGGAGTTGGTAATAGCTGATTTTCAGTGACTGTACTGTCATACCAACAGCCCGATCCAATTTTGTTTTTCTTTGACAACCAAACAAATCAACCTTTGCTGCACCATATTGTAGGAGTTGTACTTCAGGACCAGCATACCATGATATACCTAGATCAGAAAATGCTTTTGGGAGAAAGTGGAGATAGCTGTGTGTTGCCACAAGAATGAACAAAGATGACAGCATGTGGAATTAGAATTATAACCAATTTAGGGGCCCTTGAACTAAAGCTTTGTGTGCGCTAAGGAGCCATTATGGTCCCTTAGCGCTCACAAAGCTTTAGTAAAGGTGTGTAAGAGACTACGTGCATCCAGAGCATGAAAAAAAGACATTACCGCCCAGCTAACGTGCCCTGGGCAGTAATTCTGAATTTGCGGTAATTGGCAGTTGGCACTCGCTGAATGGTTACCGCTAAGTCAATGGGTGGCGTTAAGGGCTCAGGCCATAAATAGATGCACACTGATTTTCATTTTGCCACACGTCCATTTTCCAGCCCAAAACTGCCCCCCTTTTTTTCTAGATGTGGTTGAGAAACGGTCCAGCTCACGTTCGATACACGCACCCACACTAGTGCAGGCCACTTTTAGGCAAGCCTTAGTTAAAGGACCCCTCAGTGCCATTTGTCCATAGGTATAAAATAGGTTATGAAGCATCTAGTGCAGCGGTTCCCAAACTGTGCACCGCGGCACCCTGGTGCACCACAGCGAACACTCTGGGGTGCCGCAGCAAATCCCAACTTCCTGCCTGAACCGCTACTGCAGACAGCGGCAGAAAAAGAACAACAAAAAAAAGCAAGTGCAGGGCTGCAACAGCTTCAGGCATGTGCTGTCAGTTCTGCCGGTCCTCTGCCCCCGGACCTGGAAGTTGATGTCAGTGGGGGCAGAGGACCAGCAGAGCCGACGCACATGCCTGAAGGCTGTTGCGGCCCCGCGCTTTTTTTTGTCGTGGCCACTGGGACAGGGAGCAGATGGCGTTTGGGACTTGCAGAGGTGACTGCCAAGGAGGTTGGATGGAAACAGGAGACGGGATGAAGTTAAAAAGTTGAAGCCAATAGCTCAGTCTCGGTTTCCCTTCCCATTCAAAACAAAGCAAGCAAATCTAAGAGCTGCTGCATCCAATTTGTCATTCTTCATTGTTGGTAGCATTTTTTATTTAATTTCATTTATATTTTTAAGCATACTGGCTTGTGCAGCATACTGATCTACAAAGAGGAAGTATAATAATGGAATTCCTTTCATAGGTAGAGTAGTAATCCTATATAATAAAACTCACCCTCAACGTTCTGAGGACACTAACGTCACTGTCAGTTCCTCCGGGCACTTCCTTCCGGTTCGAAGGGTTCGTGGTGGTGAAGCCACCGAAATCACTGTGTTGGGGCCCCGCCCTCGCGTCAAACGTGATGACGTCGAGGGCGGAGCAATGGCGTCAGTGGCTTCACAACCAACGACTCAGCACATTGAAGGTGGCGTTGGCGTGCGTTGACGAGGTCCGCAACAATGGCAGTCAGTGCCTTCACAACGCCGAAGGGGTGAGCAGGGAGGGGGGGGGGTTCGGGAGGAAAACCTTGCTACCGCCCGTTTCATTTGCGCCTGAAACGGGCATGTTTTACTAGTTTGTTATAAATCGTAATCAGTGTGTCATTTGGAGGGGCTGGTTATAGGGACACCCTAGCACTGTTATATTTATGCAGAGAAAAAGATGGAGACCTGTGCGGTTGGGGGGAGGGGTGAAGATAGGTGTGGCTGGGGGGGGGGGTGCTGCGATAAATTGGCTCAGACACGAACAGTGCCATGAACAGAAAACGTTTGGGAACCACTGATCTAGTGCAAGCTAATTCTGTTAGCCTGTGCCATGCTTTAGTAAAAAAAAGCCCCACAGTAAATGGTGGGGGCTTCTGACAATTGTGGAACATTAAGTTATCAGTGCCTGTAAAAGGAAAATGGCTTTTGAGTTATTAAACTTTTACAGTGGGTATAAAAATGGGAAAAGCTTTGAACTATCCTATTCAAATATATTTGGTTATTCTCTCTGTAGCTTTTTAATAACTCAACAGCCTTTTTAAATTAAACACTGCAGCTGGGCCAACAGCTTGTATATCAATATTCAATGAAAGATATATCTCATGAGATTTTATATCCCAAAGGATGTAATTTAGAATTTAAATGCTGGCAAAACCTTAATTAGCAAATGTTATTACAGCACGTATACCCTTTCCTAATGCTCCTGATATTTGACTGTTCATTTGAAGAAACTGAGAAACTCTTTTATATAAGACTGTATTCTGTCGCATGTCAAAGTCTGACCCAAGAAATCTGTAGAAGACACAACCCATGGAAAATTTAAATCTGACATTAAGGTATTGGACAGCATTTTTCTCTTACCTTAATATAGCTTGATAAATAGTTGTTTCAGACCAGTCGCCAAAGACACAGATGGGTTTTCCCCTATAGCCACAGCATTTTGGTTGCTGCTAGTCCATCCAAACATAGAAATAAGGTTCCATCATGTTGCAGGTTATAGCTTTCTACTGGACTAACTTAATAATTGATGACTATGTTTTGAGTGTTTCCTTCATCAGGTCAGTGAAGAAATAGTGGACATGGGTTTATTATGACAGAACTACTGCCTTATCCAGTTTCAGTAGGGACATTTTAGTCCAGTACATGTTTTCAGTGCACTTCACGGTCATGTAGTATTTGTAGTCTGGGATAGTATGAGGTAGTGCCTGAGTTCTGAAGCCTGTGATGAAGGAACTTGTATACAACAAAGAAGAAAAAGAACCCTTGTAATCACACTGACAAATCAGTCACAACAAGGGTGACAAAAAAGGGGGCACCAGATGATGTCCAGACTTGCACCTTTATTAAACATCCAGGACTCAACACGAGTCATGTTTTGGCCCATGAAGGCCTCCCTCAGGAGTCTCTAAAACCAAACATTCACATGAAAAATCAAATAAATAAATGAAAAAATAAAAATACATTCAACACAGTATAAATACATAAAAACATATAGGTAGCATATGTCTTTAAAATCGATCTGTTTCTAAATGACAAAGATAAAACAAACTACTATAATGATTATGTATAAATATAACTTAGGAGTATAATAATAATATTGATATCAAAACAGATACAAGTAACAAAATAAACATATTATAAAAATAACGACATTAAAACATACAAGATAAATAATATACAATTAACTACAACATTTTGGATTCAGCCAAATATCAACATACATCCAATCAAAGGTATGGATTTGTACTACCATGCTCTTTTTGTATTTGGACCATTAAAGCTACGAGAATGGTATGGGATTTGCGTTACAAGACGTATGAGGAGAGACTTGTTGACCTGAACATGTATACCCTGGAGGAAAGGAGAAACAGGGGTGATGTGATACAGACCTTCAAATATTTGAAAGATATTAATCCGCAAACTAACCTTTTCTGGAGATGGGAAGGCTGTAGAACTAGAGGACATGAAATGAGATTGAAGGGGGGGCAGACTCAAGAAAAATGTCAGGAAGTATTTTTTCACAGAGAGAGTGGTGGATGCTTGGAATGCCCTCCCACGGGAGGTGGTGGAGATGAAAGCGGTAACGGAATTCAAACATGCGTGGGATAAACATAAAGGAATCCTCCTCAGAAGGAAGGGATCCCCAGAAGCTTAGCTGAGATTGGGAGGCAGAGCCGGTGGTGTGAGGCGGGGCTGATGGTTGGGAGGTGGGGCTAGTGCTGGGCAGACTTACACGGTCTGTGCCCTGACAATGGCAGATACAAATCAAGGTAAGGTATACACAAAAAGTAGGACACGTGAAATTATCTTGTTGGGCAGACTGGATGGACTGTGCTGGTCTTTTTCTGCCGTCATCTTCTATGTTACTATGTTATTATGCTACCTATACGTTTTTATGTATTTATACTGCATCAAATATATTTTTATTTTTTCATTTAGTTATTTGATTTTTAATTTGTATGTATGGTTTTAGAGACTCCTGAGGAAGGCCCTCATGGGCCAAAACACAACTTGTGTCTCGTCCTGGATGTTTAATAAAGGTACAAGTTTGTACATTGTCTGCTGTCCCTTTTTTTTTGTCACCCTTGTTGTGACTGATTGATTTTTTTTTTTTTTAATGAAGGAACTTGTGACAGCAAGCAGGTTCTGAACATACAACTATTCAGGAACAGAAATGCATGCTATGTGTGGCTTATTTTTGCAGACTTCAAAAAGAAGGTGGTTCAGGATTGCACACAAAGGACTAAATTCTGTATATGGTGCTGAAAAATCGGTGCTGATAAAAATTATCTCTAAGCACTATTCTATAAACTTTGTTCAGAGTTGGGCCCTGTTTATAGAATAGCATCTGGTACCAGGAGGACCAACTGAAACCTGGTCTAAATTCTCATGCCTGAATTAGGCATAGAGCTTCCTTATTCTGCAACACTGTGTGCAGATTCCAGGAACACCCCTGATCTGCATATGCCCCTCCTAAACATCCCTGATCCGCAGATGCCCCTCCCATGGCCATGCCTCCTTTTCTGCTCCAGAATCCATACATAAAATATGTGCACAAATCCCAGCACCTAAAGATGTGTGTAAATTTAATTTAATGTCAATTAGGGCCCAATTATCGATGATAATTGGCTCTTTGTCAAACTGCACATGCAAGTTGGATGCACACTCAAATTTGTGTTTATAATTTTGGGTGTCACATATGAAATGGATGAAACTGTTGTGGCATTTTCCTGTAGGGCTTTCTTGTCCCTGTCTGGGCTTCCTTGTTTCACTCTGGGCCTGCATTTTAACTTCCTCTCTTGTCTTAACTCCCTTAGCTAGGTTCCTATTAAGATGGACCAGGGTTGTCTCAAAGTGTACTGGGAATTCCTCCTATACACTTCCCATCAACTTAGCCTTCCTGGGTTGAGCTCCTGCCTCCACCAGGATCCCCTCACACAGGAAAGGCTTACAAGGTAAAGTTTGACTTTTTGCGGATGACACCAAGATTTGCAACAGAGTGGACACCCCGGAGGGAGTGGAAAGCATGAACAAAGATCTGCGGAAGCTAGAAGAATGGTCTAACGTTTGACAATTAAAATTCAATGCGAAGAAATGCAAAGTGATGGACTTAGGGAGTAGAAATCCTAGGGAGACGTATGTGTTAGGCGGTGAGAGTCTGATAGGTACGGACGGGGAGAGGGATCTTGCGGTGATAGTATCTGAGGACCTGAAGGCGACGAAACAGTGTGACAAGGCGGTGGCCGTAGCTAGAAGATTGCTAGGCTGTATAGAGAGAGGTGTGACCAGCAGAAGAAAAGAGGTTTTAATTCCCCTTTATAAGACGTTGGTGAGGCCCCACCTGGAGTATTGTGTTCAGTTTTGGAGGCCGTATCTTGTGACGGATCAGGAGCGTAGCCACGGGTGGGCCTGGATGGGCCCAGGCCCACCCACTTTGCCTCCAGGCCCGCCCATCCACCTTCTTCTTCGCTGGCTGCCTTTTCTCCCCAGCTCCGCTTCATCGCTCTGCATTCTTCTTCTCGTCTGTCACGCTGCACGCAGCGCTGCCATTCACACAGGCAGCTGCGCTCCCCCCTACCGCGTCTATCCGGTCCTAACAGGAAGTGCATCAGAGGACCGGATGGACAGTGGACGCGGCAAAGGAGAGCGCAGCTGCCTGTATGAATGGCAGCGCTGCGTGCAGCGGGACTTGCGAGAAGAAGAATGCAGGGAGCGACGATTGTGCATCGAAGCGGAGTCCGGGAAGAAGTGCGCATAGCTAAAAGTTTGGGCTCAGCCAAGGTACCGGGCAGGCAGCGGAGCAGAGGGAGAAATCAGTTGTATATAGCGGAGGACATGGAGAAATGCTGCCTGGAGGGAGAGGGGGATAGGGACAAGAGATAATGGGGTGGATGGAGAAGGAGAAATGTTGCACGGAGGGGGAGGGAGAACACAGGGAGAAATGTTGGAGGGGAGGGATAGATGGTGCATGAGGGTGGAGGGGAGGAAGGGAGAGAGAGACAAAGGGGTAGAGGGGGGGCAATAAAGGGAGAAATCTTGTATATGGGGGTAGAGGGGAGGGAGAGATGGTGCCCAGAGAAGAGAGGGAGAAATGATGGGCATGACAGTGGATGGGAGGAAGGGAGAGATGCTGTATGGGAGGAGGAGAAAGAGATATTGACCTCTGGGGCACAAGGGAGGGGGGGAGACAGAGATGGTAGACAGTGGGAGAGAGGCAGAAATGTTGGACATGGTGGAGGAAGGAAGAGAATGCTGCATGGGATGGAGGGGGAAGACAGATATTGGATCTGGGGTACAAGGGAGGGGGAAAGAAGGATGTGGACAATGGGGGAGATGTAGGACATGGGGTTGGATGAGAGGCAGGGGAGATTCATAGGAGAGGGGAGAGAGGGAGATATTGGATCCAGGAGCAAATGAGAATGATGGAGAGATGCCAGACAATGGGAGTGAAGGAAGAGAGAGGGAGAAATGCTGGACCATGGGGGACAGGGGAGGAGAGAAGAGAAAGGATAGGGAGATGTTGGGCTACGAGAGCAGGGAGGGAAGAAAGAGGGAGTAGATACTGAGCTAGAAGGGTGGATGGAGGAAGATGCTGGGAATGGTGGAACCATGTGGAAGAGGGTGGCAAGAAAATGGATGAGAGGATAGTGATTACAGAGGATAGAAATATAGTAATGGGGAGTAGATTAAAGATGAAAGGGAATGGCTGGAGAAGGAGTGAGTTGGGTAATGGGAGAGGTAGTGGGTGAGAGAAGAAGATGACGATCTGATAGGCAGCTGTAAAGTAAAAAGAAGGAGAAAGAGAGTAAAATTTGAGTTGACAGGCAAAAAATAAAAAAAAGAGGAAAGAGCTAAAAAGGAATGATCAGTATATCAGAGGTAGATGTAGTGAGGGAATAGACAGTAGAGAGGAGAAAAGACAAATGGACAGCAGTCACTTGAAGGAGAATTAGTAGACGACAGACAGGAAATTAGAAGCAACATAATGGAAAAATAAAATGTCCAGACATCAAAGGTAGAAAAAAGCATTTTATTTTGAATGTTTAAATGGAATATGTTAGCTTTGTGAAAAGTGCATAGCAAATGTCTTTGCATTGTGTTTAGTAGAAAGGAAATGCACTTTTGGTTTTTATTTCTCCAGGGTTGTAGTACATGTTAAGTTTAACTTCTTGGGGTTCTCACTTCAATTTTTGTGTAAATATTTTTATTTCTAACTTGTGATCCCTTGTTCTGTTTTTTGGTGAGGGTCTGTCAGTGTGATAGTAATGGCAGGTACAGAAATCGGAAGGGAGGCAGGGAAAAGAGGGGATTGGAGAGAGTGCCCTCCTTTATTTTCTGACCTGGGCCAGAGCAGGTCTAACACTGGCCCTTACCCTTGCTTTATAGCTGGTGGGGCTCCCCAAGCATCCCAGCTAAGGACCTCCTCCAAAGGCAGTCAGAACTTGCTTCTACCAAGCTCTGCAGTTGGCAACAGCATCTTTGAGTTACTGACAACTAAGGATGCAAGGGGTGCCAGCTTCGGTCGCTTAGGGATGTTGCTACTGCCTGCCAAGCTTGGTAAAAGGAAGTTCTGGCCACTTTCAGAGGAAGTCTTCAGCTGACAGAGTTTGAGGATCCTCATCAGCTAAAGTATTTATATTTTGAGGTGAAGGTAGGGCGAGGAAGAGAAACTTTTGTGCCACCCACTTTGGGCTCAGGCCCACCCAAAATTGGTTTTCTGGCTACGCCACTGTGAAGGATGGTAAAAAAATGGAAGAGGTGCAAAGAAAAGCTACGAGAATGGTATGGGATTTGCGTTACAAGACGTATGAGGAGAGACTTGCTGAACTAAACATGTATACTCTGGAGGAAAGGAGAAACAGGGGTGATATGATACAGACGTTCAAATATTTGAAAGGTATTAATCCGCAAACGAACCTTTTACGGAGATGGGAAGATGGTAGAACGAGAGGACATGAAATGAGATTGAAGGGGGGCAGACTCAAGAAAAATGTCAGGAAGTATTTTTTCACGGAGAGAGTAATGGATGCTTGGAATGCCCTCCCGCGGGAGGTGGTGGAAATGAAAACGGTAACAGAATTCAAACATGCATGGGATACACATAAAGGAATCCTGTGCCGAAGGAATGGATCCTCAGGAGCTTAGTCAAGATCGGGAGGCGGGGCTGGTGGTTGGGAGGCGGGGATAGTGCTGGGCAGACTTGTATGGTCTGTGCCAGAGCTGGTGGTTGGGAGGCGGGGCTGGTGGTTGGGAGGTGAGGATAGTGCTGGGCAGACTTGTATGGTCTGTGCCAGAGCTGGTGGTTGGGAGGCGGGGCTGGTGGTTGGGAGGCGAGGATAGTGCTGGGCAGACTTATACAGTCTGTGCCAGAGCCGGTGGTTGGGAGGTGGGGATAGTGCTGGGCAGACTTGTACTGTCTGTGCCCTGAAGAGCACAGGTACAAATCAAAGTAGGGTATACACAAAAAGTAGCAAATATGAGTTATCTTGTTGGGCAGACTGGATGGACCGTGCAGGTCTTTTTCTGCCGTCATCTACTATGTTACTATGTAAACAACCACAGGCAACTCCACTATTCTAAGCCTGTGTTTCCTGATCAGCATACTTTAAGTTTAAAATGAGATGATCCACTGTTTGCGTTACGAGTTTGCAATTGTAAAATCCTTTTCCTGATTTTGCTGTTTCATTGGTTTACTGTGGAATTGTCATTTACATTTCACTTCCGCTTTTGCTTTTTGCTGTTAACTGCAAGCATCACCTGTAACTGAGTAAAAGCAGTAAAAATTGACGGTTATTACTTCAGTAAAAGTAAAACTTTTACTGAAGTACAGCAACTATTGTAATTCTCTGGGCTATTCCCAGTTCTCTTTTTTTCTGTAATTTGCATTGAACTGACCAGGTATATGCAGAATATAAGCAAATAATAATGTAATGTAATTTACTTAGGGCCCTGTTTATAAAGGCGCACTAGCGTTTTTAGCATGCACTAATGTTAGAGATGCCCATATATTCCTATGGGTGTCTTTAGCATTAGCATGTGCTAAAAATACTAGCACGCCTACTGCGTGGATTAGTAAATAGGGCCCTTAGTTACTATACAAAACTGCCGGGGGATGTGTATTTCTGCTCTTAGAAAACAAAATAAATGACCACAAATCCCAGCAAGCTCGGAAATAGGAGCTTAAGAAATCCAGGGCAGGTTTAAAGCATTCCTGATTGGTAGGCAGCATTATCTGTGACTGGTGTGTTAAGAAAATAATTGGATTTTTTTTTTTTTTTAGAAATCTTACTAATTAATGCCTGTGCACAACATAAAAAAAAATCTTTGGATAGATGTTTATGCATTTTAAAGGCATGATCCTGAAATGCTAAACATATACTAATTTATAATCTTTTCATCAGAAGCCTGCTTAATTGACTGAGATGAAGGTGTTATTTATGCAGCTTACCTCAGTGCATACATGCACAGGTTACCATCCTGTCTATTCCAGGAGAAGATAAGTTGATTGAAATATATGCTAATTTAAGAATGACTTAATCACCTTGCCATAGAGGGAGAGGGGGGGAATGCATACACGTTGGGTTATATGGAAGCAAAAGGTAATGGAATATGGCCATCCGTTACAAGATTATTAACATCTGGATATGTTGAGACTTTTTGCTCTGCTCCTTACAATGCCTGTATCAAACCTATCTATTAATATCACCCTTGGGCCAGGCATTACCTCTGTGATATCACCCTAGGGCCAGACATGAGCTGTGTGAGTGACAGCTTGTCTGTTTCTATTCATGCATACTCTTAACAGCTCTTAAAAGTGCATTCTGGGAACTTAGGTGAAATCAGAGACTGTGCTCAGCAGTGCTTGTTAGGAAAAGTACAAATCTAAAGCTTCTTTCCTGGAAACTAGGGTGTATTTAGTAACTAGCTGGAGTGAGGAATGTGGATGGGTGTTTTGTAAATGAGTCCACATAGGCCCTATTTACTAAGAGCCTTTTTTACAAAGCCGCACTGCCGTTTCTCGGTGCAGCGAATGAGAGGAAGCCCATTCAATTCCTATGGGCTTCTTCTCTTTTTCCGCACAGTAATTACTAGTGTGGCTTTGTAAAAGAAGTCCTAAGCATTTACATAGTAACATATTAATGTCGGTAGCTAAAGACCTGCATGGTCCATCCAGTCTACCTAACACGGTGGCCAGAGTTGTTTCTGGCATTTTCCTGAAGTAGAGGAGTGTGGTAGCCATGTTAGTCCACTTTTAAGGTTATCAATAGAAATCAAACAAAATAAAACATGGAAAAGAAAATAAGATGATACCTTTTTTATTGGACATAACTTAATACATTTCTTGATTAGCTTTCGAAGGTTGCCCTTCTTCGTCAGATCGGAAATAAGCAAATGCGCTAGCTGACAGTGTATATAAGTGAAAACATTCAAGCATTACTATGACAGTCTGACAGGATGGGAGGATAGGGGTGGGTAGGAGGTATGCATAGGGACATCAAAGCATATCATTGATATTCTAACAGGATGGGTGTGGATAGGTGAGGGGTGGGGTGATCAACAGAGAAATACAGCTTTAAGGTTTATAATGGGCTAGGAACCCCAGATCCTTGTTAAGTCCTTTCTGTTGGGTGTTAAAATATTCAATCATTCTGACTTCCTATAACCACAAAATAGGAGCAAACCTTTAGTAAACAGACCACCATAAAGACAAAGTCTGGCAAAGCCTCTACTCCGAAAGTAAGGGGAGGGGAGTTTATAACAGGGAAAAAAAATGTAAAAAATGTTACATGCCTATTTTATGCCTATTTCATAAATAAACACAAATCTAACAAGCCAAGGATATTATAATGAAAATATCAAAGAAACTTCTAGCTAATTTTAGTATGCTATCAGATGACTCCAGTGTTAGCAGTGGAGATAATGATCCAGCAGTTTCACTTCACTGTGAAAGTTTTTTTTAGAGGAAGGGCACAGAGGTTGGCAATCTAGAGGCAGAAAATAAAAGGGGAAACCATATGGGATCAGAATGGCAGTGTCTTCAGACTGGGCAACAAACCACTCTCAATCAGCAGTAATTAATATTTCTGCAGATGTTCAGCACTTAATGCAAACTATTTGTTAGTGCATGCCAAATCCATTAGTGCAGCTTAGTAAAAGGACCTCTATGTCAGGTAACAGATACAACAGCATACAACCTGACATAGCTATTGTTGCTAGCCCTCTTCCTGAGACCTGTGACCACCCCACCATTTACCCAAGAAGTTGGAAACACTGGACCCAATTGGTCCTGGATATACTATCCTCGCTTAACCCGTTCAAAATTAATTAAGAGAAATTTAAACCAATTTTAGATAAACCACTTTTGAATCAGAATGATTACATAAAAATTGCTTTATTTAAAATTACCTAAGTAACAAAGATCAAAGGGGGGGGCTCGCTTAGAGCCTATGTAAACACAACAATTGTCAAAAAAAGCAAGCCTAATAACAGTATAGGTTCAGCAAGTAAAAAGTGGGAAAACGGGGGAAAAGACCTCAGAAAGTCGTGACCCACTGCAACGATGCTGGAACTTTTTCAAACTTGGAGTGACAGTTCAATTTCTTTAATCGTTGGTCAGAAAAACCCCTGATCCGACGTATGTGTGTTTTGACAGCATTTCAAATGTATTTGTTTTTTTGTTTGCTCAAGTGGAGGAGTGGCCTAGTGGTTAGAGTGGTGGACTTTGGCACTGGGGAACTGGGTTCGATTCCCTCTGCAGGCACAGGCAGCTCCTTGTGACTCTGGGCAAGTCACTTAACCCTCCATTGCCCCAGGTACGAATAAGTACCTGTATATAATATGTAAGCCGCATTGAACCTGCTATGAGTGGGAAAGCGCAGGGTACAAATGTAAGAAAATAAATAAATAACGTGGTTGCAAGATCAAAATGCTCTGCTAAATTGCTTTGATAAAAAATATGAAAAAAAGCAACTTAGCTGACTAAGCAGAACTGTGTGCAACGTCTCAGGCAGGCAGGCATCCACATCCGACAGACCCGTTTCGCCGTGGGGCTTCTTCAAGGGATAGAGGACGCCAAAGTCCTGGCTGAAGATCGCTGCTCCAGTAGCTCTATGAAAGAACCTCTCTGAAAACTCAAGACTATACTGCTTTTTACTTGCTGAACCTATACTGTTGTTAGGCTCGCTTTTTTTGTCAATTGTTTATTTAAAATTAGAAATAGTTGTTAAAGTGATATTGTTAGTGCAAGCTCAGATGTAATGAGCTTAAACAATAAAGTGCTTGAGTGGAATAGCACTTATATCAAGAACTTATAATAAATAAATATAAATACTTTAAAACTTTTAAAACCATAGATAACTTGAAAACACTTTTAAAACGAATTCAGCTGAATTCTTACAATTTTTCTTATCAAACAAGTGTTTCTCAGAACAACTACTTCAAGCAAGACCTTCCCCTCTCTTCTCTTCTGGATGTCACAATATATTATCAGTCAGCCTGGGGGGCGAGTGGAGAAAGAGCAGTACAAGTTCTAGAAGTGCCTATAAAGATAAGTGCTCATAAAAATATGTTTAGTACTTTTGTATTAATGATAAGCTTAAAAATACCCCCCCCAAAAAAAGAGATGGGTCAAAAGTGATAATTTTGAGGTGAAGGTTTTTTGCCGACGATGAAGAGAAGATCATTTGATCTGGTCAGCTCTGTAAATCTATATGATTTTGAGCTCTTTGAGGCTTTTTCCTTCCCTTTATGAATATTCATAAGCAATTCTGAATGCTCAACCAATAGTTCCCTACCAACATCATTTTCATGCTGTGGATTTTCATTGTTGCATTATTCTAACGAATTTATAATTCCACACACAAATTTTGGTTGTTTTAGAGGGTTTTTTTTTAACTTTAAAAAAACAGGAATATTAACCCTTTAAATTCCATTTAATCATTTACTTAGGGGCCCTTTTACTAAGGTGTGCTAATGGATTTAGCATGAGGAAGAAACAGAGAAACATGTAGATAGATAAAGACTATATGGCCTATCTAGTCTGCCCATCCATGCCATCTTCTCTCCCCATCATTCCCTTAGAGATCCCATGTATTTGTCCCAAGCTCTCTTGAATTCAAGTACTGTTTTCATGTCCACCACTTCCACCGGGAGGCCGTTCCACAAATTCACCACCATTTCCTTGAAGAAGTATTTCCTCAGGTTATTCCCAAGTCTATCTCTTTTCACCTTTATCCAATGCCCCCTCGTTCTAGAGCTTACTTTCAATTGAAAGAGACTCACCTCCTGTATTTAAATGTCATAGGTATTTAAATGTCTCTTATCATATTGCCCATCTCCTGCCTTTCTTCCAAAGTATATATTGAGATCTTTAAGTTTGTCCCTATATGTTTTATGATGAAGACCACTGACCATTTAGTAGGTGCCCTCTGGACTGACTCCATGCTGTTTATATCTTTTTGAAAGTGCAGTATCTAGAATTGTATGCAAGTCACTTAACCCTCCATTGCCTCAGGTACCAACTTAGATTGTGAGTCCTCCAGGGACAGGGAAATACCCAGTGTACCTGAATGTAACTCACTTTGATCTACTACTGAAAAGGTGTGAGCAAAATCCAAATAAATAAATAACATAACATAACATAAATAAATAAATATTCTAAATGAGGTCTTATCAGAATCTTATACAGGAGCATTAACACCTAAATTTTCCTGCTGGCCATTCCTTTCCTGATGCATCCAAACATCCTTCTAGCTTTTGCTGTACCTTTTCTACCTGCTTGGTCACCTTAAGATCATCACATACAGTGGGGGAAATAAGTATTTGATCCCTTGCTGATTTTGTAAGTTTGCCCACTCACAAAGACATGAGCAGCCCATAATTGAAGGGTAGGTTATTGGTAACAGTGAGAGAAAGCACATCACAAATTAAATCCGGAAAATCACATTTTGGAAAGTATATGAATTTATTTGCATTCTGCAGAGGGAAATAAGTATTTGATCCCTCTGGCAAACAAGACCTAATACTTGGTGGCAAAACCCTTGTTGGCAAGCACAGCGGTCAGACGTCTTCTGTAGTTGATGATGAGGTTTGCACACATGTCAGGAGGAATTTTGGTCCACTCCTCTTTGCAGATCATCTCTAAATCATTAAGAGTTCTGGGCTGTCGCTTGGCAACTCGCAGCTTCAGCTCCCTCCATAAGTTTTCAATGGGATTAAGGTCTGGTGACTGGCTAGGCCACTCCATGACCCTAATGTGCTTCTTCCTGAGCCACTCCTTTGTTGCCTTGGCTGTATGTTTTGGGTCATTGTCGTGCTGGAAGACCCAGCCACGACCCATTTTTAAGGCCCTGGCGGAGGGAAGGAGGTTGTCACTCAGAATTGTACGGTACATGGCCCCATCCATTCTCCCATTGATGCGGTGAAGTAGTCCTGTGCCCTTAGCAGAGAAACACCCCCAAAACATAACATTTCCACCTCCATGCTTGACAGTGGGGACGGTGTTCTTTGGGTCATAGGCAGCATTTCTCTTCCTCCAAACACGGCGAGTTGAGTTCATGCCAAAGAGCTCAATTTTTGTCTCATCTGACCACAGCACCTTCTCCCAATCACTCTCGGCATCATCCAGGTGTTCACTGGCAAACTTCAGATGGGCCGTCACATGTGCCTTCCGGAGCAGGGGGACCTTGCGGGCACTGCAGGATTGCAATCCGTTATGTCGTAATGTGTTACCAATGGTTTTCGTGGTGACAGTGGTCCCAGCTGCCTTGAGATCATTGACAAGTTCCCCCCTTGTAGTTGTAGGCTGATTTCTAACCTTCCTCATGATCAAGGATACCCCACGAGGTGAGATTTTGCGTGGAGCCCCAGATCTTTGTCGATTGACAGTCATTTTGTACTTCTTCCATTTTCTTACTATGGCACCAACAGTTGTCTCCTTCTCGCCCAGCGTCTTACTGATGGTTTTGTAGCCCATTCCAGCCTTGTGCAGGTGTATGATCTTGTCCCTGACATCCTTAGACAGCTCCTTGCTCTTGGCCATTTTGTAGAGGTTAGAGTCTGACTGATTCACTGAGTCTGTGGACAGGTGTCTTTCATACAGGTGACCATTGCCGACAGCTGTCTGTCATGCAGGTAACGAGTTGATTTGGAGCATCTACCTGGTCTGTAGGGGCCAGATCTCTTACTGGTTGGTGGGGGATCAAATACTTATTTCCCTCTGCAGAATGCAAATAAATTCATATACTTTCCACAATGTGATTTTCCGGATTTAATTTGTGATGTGCTATCTCTCACTGTTACCAATAACCTACCCTTCAATTATGGGCTGCTCATGTCTTTGTCAGTGGGCAAACTTACAAAATCAGCAAGGGATCAAATACTTATTTCCCCCACTGTATGATCACACTCAAGTCCCTCTCCTCTTTCGTGCACAAAAGTTCCTCACCCCTAAACTGTACTGTTCCCTCGGGTTTTGTAGCCCAAATGCATAACCCTGCATTTTTCGCATTAAATCTTAGCTGCCAGATTCCACACCATTCCGCTAGCTTTACTTAGTCGTTCCTCATATTATTCACCTTACCAGACAGCCCTTCAGCAATATCACTTACAAAAATGTTTAAAAGAACTGGCCCAAGAATCAAACATTGCGGCATACCACTGGTAACATCCTTTTCCTCAGAATGAGCTCCATTTACCACTACCGTCTCACCTTCCACTCATCGAGTTCCTAACCCAGTCAGTCACTTTAGGGCCCATATCAACGGCACTTAGTTTATTTATTAGTCATCTATGTGGAACTGTGTCTACAGCTTTGCTAAAATCTAAATACACCACATCTAGTGCTCTCCCTCTATCCAACTCTCTGGTCACCCAGTCAAGGAAATTAATCAGATTTGTCTGACAAGACCTGCCTCTAGTGAAACCATGTTGTCTTGGGTCCTGTAATCTATTGTATTCCAAAACCTTTACAATTCTCTGTTTTCAAAGTGTTTTCATTAATTTACTTACCGCAGAAGTCAGACTTACCGGCCTGTAGTTCCCAACCTCTTCCTTACTTCCACTTTTGTGGAGAGGGACCATATCTGCTTTTCTTCAGTCCTCCGGGACCACTCCCTACTCTAGAGAAGCATTGAAAAGGTCAGCCTCAGATGTATGCCATTTGGGTCCATCGGTTTGTCCACCTTTAGTTTAGCAAGCTTCTGATGTACACAGTACTCTGAAAATCATTCAGGGATTACCACCCCTCCATTCCTATTTGTGTTTGTCTTTTGTGGTCCTGCTCCCAGCCCTTCAGCTGTGAACATAGAATAGAACTATTTGTTAAGCAATTCTGCCGAATCTTTATCACCTTCCACATATTCCTCTCCTTCACCTTTGAGTCTCACAATGCCACTTTTGCACTTCCTCCTATCAGTAACATATCTAAAAAGTGTCTTGTCTCCCCATTTTACCATACTGGCTATTTTTTCTTCCATTTGCATCATTTCTTTCTGAATTGATTTTGCACTTTTCTGCTTACTGACAGGCATGACCCATGACCTATATAGCTAAAAGCTCAAACTTCATCTTTCTGTATTTTTGCTGAGAGCTGTAAATGCAAGGTCACACTGTATCAGCAAAGAGTGCTCTTCCCCCTCCCCTTACAGAAATGGTGCCACTTACTCTAGCTCGGAAGACTATGTTTACAGTTTGGGAGGGGAGAAGTGTTCAGGACTTAGGTAACACCATGATAAGACCCAGGTGTTAGGCAAATTCCTGTACGAGGTGGTAAAAGAGCTTTGAACTTATTTTAAGATGCTGATTCTGTAAACATTCAGATAGTATGTTCCATTTAATGTAAACAATAAGGTAAGACAGAATTTAGCTGATGTTACAATACAAGTGGCTGACATTGCAAGTTGTACACTGGTTGGGAGGGGGATTGATGCTCCATCCACTGTATATAAGTGGCTGTGGTACTGAATCTAGTCAGAGGAGGAGATGATCAACAGAGAGTAACTTTTTACAGCAGTGGTGTCTCTCCCTCTCGTAACAAATTGCTATGGCCTGATTTCTTTGCCATTTGTTACTTTACCTTTCTTTGTCCAATTACTTTATCTAATTGCTCTGTCTCTATCCAATTACTTTGTCCAATTACTTGACCTAATTATTCTCTAATTACCTAATTCCCTACCTAATTACACTATCTAATTCCCTACCTAATTCCCTAATTCCTTATCTAATTACCTAATTACTCTGTCTAATTACTTTGCCCAATTACTTTATCGCCTGATTACTTTGTTATCATCTATTTTGGAATAAAGACTTACTCCTTGGAAAGAGCACGGCCTCTGTCTTTTCTGTCAATCCATATCTGGGAAGTGGCTGGTCCATTGTATCTTGGGTGGGTGTAAGGAGGTAGAAAAACCCTATTTGCCCCATATTTCCAAATTGTATATTTCTTATGGTAAGTAGGTATATCAGAAAAATAATTCCCACATAATTACAACCCTCACTGATACTAGGTTGTCAGAGGGGGCCATGTAAGAACAGACTCCGACTATAAACATTTCCTGATTGCTCTACCAGCTTCTCCTAGCTTTTCCAGATATTGTCACCTGTCTTCCCCTTTCTGCAATCTCTTGTAGTTTTTAAAGGTTAAGCTCTTTTTTATTACCTTTCCAGCTACTACTTTTGAGAACAAAAGCGGCCTCCTTTTCCTCTTACTTTGATTTACTTTCCTTATAAAAAGCTTTGATGCCATTACAATACTTCCTTGATGATTCACACTGCACTTAGTGTCCCGTTTACTAAACCATGCTAGTGATTCCTGCACGGCAAATGCAATGAAGCCCATTCGAATTGACTAGGCTGCATCTCATTTGTCTCACCAGGAATCACTAGCGCAGTGTAGTAAAAGGGTCCCTGGGGGGTCGCTAAAGGACCTTGGACTAGATGGATGTGTAGGCTTGGAGCTCCCTCCTAGGCCTCGCTAAATTCAAGTGTTTATTGGTGTCATTGGCACAATTTTTTTTATAGTACTATACATATTCTTCCTTCTAAACATGTCTACAAGCAAGTCTCACAAGCAAGAAGTTAGCACATCTCCTTCAGGAGAAAAAAGGAAAAAATGTGATACGCCATCTCCTGGAAAAATGGCACCAGGCAGGTCTAACATGCACTCCTCTGAAGTGATCTTAGAAGAGCTAAAAGCTTTACGAGATCTTACTGCGAAGCACTTTGAGACAACTTGGCACTCACAATTTCAGTCTCTGAATTTCAAATGAGACTAAAGGCAGTAGAAAAACACTCAGAACAAACTGCCACCACAGACCTACAACATCATGTGCACATAAGAACGGACAAACTTCTCTCCCTGGAAAAACAGCTAGAGGATCTTGCCAATAGAAGCAGGAGAAACAATATCAGAATTTTGGGCTTACCGGAACACTCAGAAGGGTCTGATTTATTACGGTTCCTAAGCACATGGCTCCTGAAAATCCTGCATCTACCACCTGAAACAATTCTCGAGTTGGAGCATGCTCACAGATCTCCAGGGAAGATCAAGTCCAACACTAAGACACCACGCCCTATAATTGCAAAACTACTTTATTTATTTATTTATTGCATTTGTATCCCACATTTTCCCACCTATTTGCAGGCTCAATGTGGCTTACAATGTTCTGCCCTGGTTGTTGCCATGGCTGAATAGAAATACAATTAATAATAACACAAGAATAAGAGTAACATAGAGGGACATAATCGAACGTCGCCGGCAAAATAGATTGCCAGCGATCTATTTTGGTGGCGGTGCAACAGCTGGCCGGAACCGTATTATCGAAAAAGATGGCCGGCCATCTTTTTTTTCGATAATACGGTTTAGCCCAGCCAAATGCCAGAGTTTGCCGGGTTTGAGATTGCCGTTTTGTTTTTCAGTGATAATGGAAAAAAATGCTGGCCATCTCAAACCCGGCAAAATCCAAGGCATTTGGTCATGGGAGGAGCCAGCATTTGTAGTGCACTGGTCCCCCCTGACATGCTAGGACACCAACCGGGCACCCTAAAAATTTTTAAAAAACACACAACTAGCTCCCAGGTGCATAGCTCCCCAAATCTCCCCCAAACCCACTCCCCACAATTCTACACCATTACCATAGCCCTTAAGGGTGAAGGGGGGCACCTACATGTGGGTACAGTGGGTTTGGGGGGGGGGTTGGAGGGCTCATCAATTAGCACCACAAGTGTAACAGGTAGGGGGGGATGGACCTGGGTCTGCCTGCCTGAAGTGCACTGCACCCATTAAAAACTGCTCCAGGGACTTGCATACTGCTGTCAGGGAGCTGGGTATGACAATTTAGGCTGGCATACAGGCTGATAAAAAAAGGTTTTGATTTGTATTTTTTTTAGTGTGGGAGGGGGTTGGTGACCACTGGGGGACTATGGGGAGGTCATCCCCCATTCCCTCCGGTGGTCATCTGGTCAGTTGGGGCACCTTTTTGAGGCTTGGTTGTGAAAATAAAAGGACCAAGTAAACCCGGTGAAATACTGATTAACGCTGCTTTTTTTTTTCCATTATCCGCGAAAGCTGGCCATCTGTTAGCCACGCCCATGTCCCACCTTCGCTACGCCGCCGACACGCCCCCTTGAACTTTTACCGGTGCGGCGACGGGAAAGGGGTGATGCTGTCAAAAAACCGCTTTCGATTATACAGATTTCGTCGCTTTTGAGAGATCGCCGGCCATCTCCCGATTTATGTCGGGAAATGGCCGGCGATCACTTTCGAAAATAAGCCTGATAGTGGAATAAAATGTTAGGTATAACAAGATCGGTAATGAATAACTTTGATACCCTCAAGCTTTATTAATATTGACAACAGCAAGATGATTCCTTCTCTGATTTTTGAGGGCAGAAGGATCAATATTGTCCCGGATCTGTCGAAAACCACTGCACAGAAAAGAAAGCAGTTCCTGTCTACGAGAGCACAATTTTAAGAAAAAGGAGGGAGGTTTGGATTACAATATCCTGCAAGGATGATTCTCACAGTAAACAACACCACCCAAGTCTTTGAGTTCTTTGTAATCCTTACAATCTTTCCTGGATAAAGGGACAGAGAAGATATGGCTGGATGACTTAAGCTTCACGCATATTTTTTCATTCTACTGAGCAGTACTCTGCTCTTGTAAGCCATATGTTGCTGGCTATTTATCCACTGCAGTCTTATTTAAAGTTTTGTTAATCACAGTTTCTTTTTTGGCTTTAAACCTCTTCTAATGGATAAGTTTGCTTAATGGCTTTTGTTATGTTAATCTTCTGGTACTTAAATGGAGATAAATTAGTGTCATGATAAAGATGCTGATTAGTTTGTCTGTTTTGCCTACTTGTTACAAAAAAGTTCTATGCATAGCAAAATTTTACATTTTGAAGCTCTACTAAAAGTGTTATAATTAAAATGCAAGATTAGTTGTATCAATCAATAGACACCAAAACTTATCAGGCCTGGGAATTCTCCTTGCCTGCTGTTCATTTCTATTATCCTCTTACATCCATCTATTTTCTCCAAGCTGAGCTCTTAGCTGTTAGCTCTCTGCTCTCTGCTCTTGTTGCATTTCTTTCTTTCTACATGAGTCCAAGCTGTAGTTTTTTTCTCTAACATAATTGCTGGATATAACACCAGAATTATGATGATATTCGTTTGGTATCCTTATCTGGAAGCTACATACTGTTTGAAATGGAAAATGCTTTGTAAGAGGTTCTGCAGCAAGTTTCATTTTTTTTTCTTTTTTATTTTTTTACAATCTAGCACATTTTCTCACCATGGCTCACACTATCAAAAATGATACTAAATTTATTTATTGGCATGAGTATGGGCTCCGAAACCCAATAAAAATAAAATGAAAGCACAAATCATATTTTTACAAGAAACACATCTCCCGGATATGCACCTATTCATTAAAAGTGGTAATTGGCTAGGGGGCCCTTTTACTAAGCTGCATAAGCACCTACGAGCATCTAGTGCATGCCAAAATGGAGTTACCATCCGGTTACTGCATGGCTCTTGCAGTCATTTCATTTTTGGTGCGCATACGATACGCAAGGCTGAAAAATAATTTTTATTTTCGGACGTGCGTGTCAGACGTGTGCCAAGTGGAATTTGACATGTGTAGGTCATTACCGCGTGAGACATTACCATTAGGTCAATGGCTGGCGGTAAGGTCACAGACCCAAAATGACTGCGCTGCAATTTTGATTTTGCCACACGTCCATTTTTGGCAAAAATTTAAAAAAGGCCTTCTTTACAGATGTGCTGAAAAATGGATCGGCGTGTGCCCAAACCTGTGCCTACACTATCACAAGCCATTTTTCAGCACACCTTAGATATGTTAGTGATAGGAAAAAGTGCAAAAGTGGCATTGTGAGACTCAAGAGTGAAGGGAGGAATACATGGGAACTGATCAGGAAAAATCAGACTTAACAGATGAAAGTTCGGAAGTAGGGCAAAGAAGACAAACAGAAATAGGAATGGAAGTGAGGTAGACTTTGAATGACTTTCAGAAGATGGGTTCATGAGAAGCTAGTTAAATTAAATATAGACAAGGCAATGGGGCTAGATCGGAAACAACCAAGGGTACCAAAGCAAATTAGGGAACTTCAGTTGGCTCTGATATGTAACCTTTTCAATGCTTCTTTAGAGTCAGAAACAGTCCGAGAGGACTGGAGAAGGGCGGATCTAGTTCTTCTCTACAAAAATGTGGTGAATAAATTATTGCAAAAAAAAAAAAAAAAATCTAAAACAGGGTAGTGTGATTTCTAAAATACAATAGATGGCAAGACCAGAGGAAATATGGTTTTTCTAAGGTCTTGCCAGATGAATCTGATTTATGTGATTGGGTGACCAGAGAACTGGATCCAGAGAGAGAAAAAGATGTGATATACTTAGATTTCAGCAAAATCTTTACATAGTTCCACATAGATGATTTATAAACTGAGTGCCCTCAGTATGGGCACTAAAGTGTCTGTCTGAGTTAGAAACTGGTTGAGTAGAAGGTGACAAAGGGTAGTGGTAAATGGAGTTCACTCTGAGGAAAAGGGCATTATCAATGATGTTCTTGGTCCAGTTCTTTTAAACATTTTTGTTAGCAATATCGCAGAAGATCTGTCTGGTATGGTTTGCCTCTTTGTGGATAATACCAAAATCTGCCATAGGACTGACACCCTGGATGGTGCATTTGAGCTGCAAAAACTCAAGGAAGTAACATGGAGGGGCATAATCGAACGCGAACGCCTATCTCCATGGGTGTCTATGTCTGAAAACAGGTACGTGAAGAGGCGGGACAGACCGTATTTTTGAAAAAATGGACGTTTTTCAGCTGGGCGTTTGTTTTTTTTTAGCGATAATGGAAACTAAAAACGCCCAGCTCAAAAACGTCCTAATCCGAGCCATTTGGTCGTGGGAGGGGCCAAGATTCGTAGTACACTCGCACCCCTGACATGCCAGGACACCAACTGGGCACCCTAAAGGTCAGTGCGGTGGACTTCAGACAACGCTCCCACATGCATAGCTCCCTTACCACGGGTGCTGAGCACCCAACCCCCCTCCCCCAAAACCCACTACCCACAAATGTACAACACTACCATAGCTCTTAGGGGTGATGGGGGCACCTACATGTGGGTACAGTGGGTTTTGGAGACCTCCCATTTACCAGCACAAGTGTTACAGGTAGGGGGGGATGGGCCTGGGTCCACCTGGCTGAAGTGCACTGCGGTACCCACTAAAAGTGCTCCAGGGACCTGCATACACGCAGGCCTCTAGGACTTGTTGCTGCTATATAACATTGGCACACCAGTTGACACCTGAAGACTAATATCTCCGAAAACGTCCTTTATTGGAATAAGCACACTTACTCACAGTTAACTGCAGATCAGAGGTTGTGCCCCACTGGCAATGAGCCTCCCTGGTACTGAGATGAGCAGTAGGTCCGAGCTGGCAGAATGGTGTACAATGCCCTCTTTCAGCCACATTCAAGGTAAGAACTAAGTTCTGTAACGTGGCTAACATGTGAAAGGGATCTAAAACTGGCTTACAAAAATGGCCACTACCTCATGGACTACCGGAAACAAAACAGGGCACACTCTGACCCAGTAAGCAGGGGGAAAAGCACCATGGGAATAGAGCCTACCAACTACCAACATCGTGAGCATTTGCCACAAGCTAGTGGAATCACGGAGCCCAATACCCTACACCCACCACAATGCATTGCTGATGTGACTCTGCAGTGCGCATAACAGAAAAGGTGTCACACTCACCCGAGAGCCACATCAGAACCAGGGAAAGGCTGTCACAGGATAGAACACATTCTGCTGTCATGGAGGTGGGTACGGCATTTGAGGCTGGCATATAGGCTGGAAAAATGTTTTTAAAGTGGGGTCTTTTTAGTGGGAGGGGGTTAGTGACCACTGGGGGAGTCCGGGGAGGTCATCCCCGATTCCCTCCAGTGGTCATCTGGTCAGTTGGGGCACTTTTTTGGGACCTGTTCATGAAAAAAAGGGTCCAAAAAAGTGACCCAAAATCGCGGTAAAAACGCCTTTTTTTTCGATTATCAGCTAAAGACGCCCATCTCTCCTTGGCCAATAACCACACCCCAGTTCCGCCTTCACCACACCTCCAACATGCCCCCGTCAGCTTTACCCGTTTCCGCGACGGATTGCAGTTGGAAACGCCCAAAATCGGCTTTCGATTATACCGATTTGGGCGCCCAAGGGTGAAAGACGCCCGATTTGGGTCACAATATAGGCGTTTTTCTCTTTCGATTATAAGCAGGATAGTAACATAGTAGATGACGGCAGAAAAAGACCTGCACGGTCCATCCAGTCTGCCCAACAAGACAACTCATATGTGCTACTTTTTGTGTATACCCTACTTTGATTTGTACCTGTGCTCTTCAGGGCATAGACCATGTAAGTCTGCCCAGCACTATCCCCGCCTCCCAACCACCGGCTCTGGCACAGACCGTATAAGTCTGTCCAGCACTATCCCTGCCTCCCACCACTGGCTCTGGCACAGACCGTATAAGTCTGCCCAGCACTATCCCCGCCTCCCAACCACCAGCCCCGCCTCCCAACCACCGGCTCTGGCACAGACCGTATAAGTCTGTCCAGCACTATCCCCGCCTCCCACCACCGGCTCTGGCACAGACCGTATAAGTCTGTCCAGCACTATCCCCGCCTCCCACCACCGGCTCTGGCACAGACCGTATAAGTCTGTCCAGCACTATCCCTGCCTCCCACCACCGGCTCTGGCACAGACCGTATAAGTCTGCCCAGCACTATCCCCGCTTCCCAACCACCAGCCCCACCTCCCGATCTCGCCTATATATAGTATAGTGGGTGAATTATCTCTGTGCATGAAAGAAGAGCAACACTTGGGGGTGTTTCTGATGATCGTAAGGTGGCCAAACATATAGAAAAAAACAATGGCAAAAGTCAGAAGGATGCTTGGGGACATAGGGAGAGGAATGGCCAGCAGGAAAAAAGGAGGTGATACCACTGTTTACAATTCTGAAGACCACACCTTCAAAAGGCTATGAGTCATTCTAGAGGTTAGCTATTAAAATGGTCAGTGGTCTCCACTGAAACAAATGAAACAAACATAATGAAATAAACTTAAAGATCTCAATTTGTATACATTGGAAAAAATGTGGGAGAGATGGTAGCAACATTTATTTATTTATTTTCAAATTTTCTACACTGCCTACAACTAAGTGGTTTACAAAGAAGCAAACAAAGCATAAAATCTACATATACAACTACATATAGCATTGCACAAACAAAAGATAATACCATCCTCATCTTCTCAAATAGAGTGTGTCACTGATAGTCCCACCTGAGATCCATAGCATCCTTACATAAAGGCTTTCACGAATAGTTGAGTCTTTAAAAACCTTTTAAATTGAGATGCATCCGCACAAAGGTGTAACTGTCCTGCCAATGCATTCAACATTAAAGTTCCAGCTATTGAAAATGCAGCAGCTCTTGAGTCACAATAATGTATCTTAATAACTGTGTCCAAAGACAACTGCATAGCAGTCGATACACAGAGAAAATCCCCTTGAAATATAGTGGTGCAGGCAAATACACAGCCTGATGTTCAAAGCATAGAGCATTGAATTGTACTCTATACTGGATGGGTAACCAGTGCAAATGCCTCAAAACTGATGTTATATGTGTAGATCGTGATACACCGGCAACAAGTCAAGCAGCAGCATTTTGCACTATCTGCAATGCCTTGATCCTAGCCTAGACATGCCCAGATACAAGGCATTGCAGTAGTCCAGTCGAGACAGTACCATACTTTAAATCACTCCTCGAAAATCATACAGTGCAGCATTGGTTTAAGCCTATATAACAGATGAAGTTCTGAAAAAGAAGCTTGAATAACATTCAGAAACTGAGTTTTCATAGTAAACCCCGAATCCAAAAACACACCTAACAATTTCATTACTTTCTGAACTGGCAACTTAACATGGTTCACATTCAAAAATTCAGGTCTACTGTCTTCCATAGATCTTCCAACACCTCTTCCTCTAATGATATGCCCACTCCCATCTATACCCAACTGGACAGCATTGCCAAACTGCAACCTGATCTGGCTGATGCAACCATGACTCGGCTACACACAACACATCATAGTTATCCACATTCAGCATATCATAAATCATTTTAGTTTTGATTCTAACAGACATAACATTGATATGATCAACTTTCAAGTTACATAAGCTAAATTTATCCTTGCCCAACACACACACTAACTGCAAATAATCAGTCACTCCAGGACTTCTTGCTTACAACTTTTAAGCAAAAGACACATACCTCCCCCTTCCTGTCACAACCTCAATCATATATCAATGTAGTAAACACTGTGGAAATGAAGTCGCACTCTTCTTATGCAACTTTTATCATAATGAGAGAGAAAAGCAACATGCTTTGAAGGAAAAGGCCTCTGTATGTCTATAGTCCAAATTTGTTTTCACTTTAAGACTCACAGAACCACAATCTTCATTGGCTGTAAAAAACCCTTCAGCATTTGTACTGCTTTAATTCTCCTCAATAATTATCTGTTTATTATTTTTTATTTTTGTTTTTCATATTTTATGTTTCAATGTTTTTTTATTGAAAACAGTGTACACTTTTATCAACAGCAGATATTCAATATATACAACCAGTCATGAGACTCCATTCTATTCAAACATCCAACAGTACGGGTCTACTGTTTTCTCTTATTTATTCCCTTTCTCCCACCCCCCCCTTCCCACTTCCCCCTACCCCCCCCCAAAAAAAAACTTTCCCCTCCGCTAACCCTCCTGTTCCCTCCCTCCCCATGGAAAACTCATAATCATCCTGAAGAAGAGATTGACCTGCATTCAGTATCAATATAGTGTTTACAGCACATTAAGTACAAAGCTCTTACCCTTAGCTGATAAGGTATCTATATATTTTCCCCAGATCTTCAAGAACTGAGTTTTTCGTTTTGGGGATCCTCTGGCTTCTCTTGCCTCCCACATCAGCAGCTGGTGCACCATGTTCCGCCAGTGCCAAAATTCTGGTACTGCCTCTGAAGTCCAGTTTTGCAATATACATTTCTTTGCTAGCAGACACCCCTTACGAAAAAGTAATGTTTCCTCTGAGGTGTTTCCTCTGAACGACCCATATATATCCAATAACATCTGTGAGGGGGTTCCTACTACTTCACAAGACAGCAAATTTGACAGATAAGTGGCTACTCTGGTGTTTTTCATATTAAAAAAAATGCAAAACACTTATCTCTCAAATCCGACAGGGTCCCATTTCACCCATCTATATCTTCGGGCTTTCTCAAGGAATATACTCCTGAAAATAAAATTCAATCAATTACTATCACAACCCACAATGTTGAATGGCCACAATTTTAACAGCTCTATGTAACGTTGAGGGGCATAATCGAACAGCGCCGGCCATCTATATGGGCGGCCATCTCTAAGGCCGGCGCCGTAAGGAGGTGTCCCGAACCGTATTATCGAAACAAGATGGCCGACCATCTTTCATTTCGATAATACGGTTGGGGCCGGCCAAATGTCAGAGATGGCAGGGTTTGAGATGGCTGGCATCGGTTTTCACCGATAATGGAAACCGATGCCGGCCATCTTAAACCCGGCCAAATCCAAGGCATTTGGTCGTGGAAGAGGCCAGCATTCGTAGTGCACTGGTCCCCCTGACATGCCAGGACACCAACCGGGCACCCTAGGGGGCACTGCAGTGGACTTCATTAATAGCTCCCAGGTACATAGCTCCCTTCCCTTGGGTGCTGATCCCCCCAAATCCCCCAAAAATCCACTCCCCACAACTGTACACCAGTACCTTAGCTCTTATGGGTGAAGGGGGGGGGGTACCTACTTGTGGGTACAGTGGGTTTGTGGTACTACTACTACTACTATTTAGCATTTCTATAGCGCTACAAAGTGTACGCAGCACTGCACAAACATAGAAGAAAGACAGTCCCTGCTCAAAGAGCTTACAATCTAGTAGACAAAAAATAAAGCAAACAAATCAATTAATGTGTAGAGGAAAGAGGTTTGTGGTAGGTTTTGGAGGGCTCCCATTTACCACCACAAGTGTAACAGGTGGGGGAGGGGATGGGCCTGGGTCCGCCTGCCTGAAGTGCACTGCAGTACCCCCTAAAACTGCTCCAGGGACCTGCATACTGCTGTCATAGAGCTGGGTATGACATTTGAGGCTGACATAGAGGCTGGCAAAAAATGTTTTTTTTTTTAGGGTGGGAGGTCATCCCTGATTCCCTCTGGTGGTCATCTGGTGAGTTGGGGCACCTTTTTGAGGCTTGGCCCTAAAAATAAATGGACCAAGTAAAACCGGCCAAATGCTCGTCAGGGCCGGCCTTCTTTTTTCCATTATCGGCCGAGGGCGGCTATGTGTTAACCACGCTCCTGCCCCGCCTTTGCTACGCCTCCAACATGCCCCCTTAAACTTTAGCTGCTCCTGCGACGGACTGCAGTTGAGTCCAGCCAAAATTGACTTTCGATTATGCCAATTTCGCTGGACTTGAGAGGTGGCCGGCCATCTCCCGATTTATGTCGGAAGATGGATGGCCTTCTCTTTTGAAAATAAGCAGGAATGTTGCTCACGCCTCTTTATATTTTGTTTTACTGTCGTATTTAGAAAATTCTTCAATGGCATTTAAACCGTCAACAACTAATTCCAGTCGAGAGCAAAAACTTTGATAACGACTTACAGAGTAATTCAGCGTTCTTTTCCCTCACTGGTTTGTGAGTCCAATATTCAAAGATGATGCCCGCATTTTAAAAAAAGACGCTAATCAAAGCATGACATCAGCTTAAAAAGAAAACTATTCAACTTTTTTTATAGCCGTTGAAGATTGTGGTTCTGTAAGTCTTAAAGTGAAAACAAATTTGGACTACAGACATACAGAGGCCTTTTCCTCCAAAGCATGTTGCTTTTCTCTCTCATTGTGATGAAAGTTGCATAGGAAGAGTGCAACTTCGCTTCCACAGTGTTATTACCACATTGATGTATAGAAAGTGCTTCTTTTTTGATGAGTGGTGAAGTTCTGTATGATTAGAAACAACCTCAATCATAGACATAATCCAAATCTATAGTAACTAACCTTCAAAAACTTCTGCACAACACACAATCTTCAAAAACTTCACCCAAACTTCACCCAAAGGAGCGCGCTAAGGAGTGCCCAGCTCTTTAGTTGCGCTCCTTTGTCGGCGAGACAAAGATGGTGCATGCTTCTCTGGAATAGCACGCCTCTGGTGCTGACCTGGTACCTTTAACCTCACGCCTCTGTGGCCTAACTTTGGAAGAAAGTTGGGAGAGGGGAGTTATAACAGAGATATTTAATTACCTCCATGGCATAATTAGACAGGAAGCGGGCCTCTTTCAATTATTTCTGAAATGAGGGACATAGGATGAAAGTGAAATGAGTAATCTAAGAATAAGTGGAATGGCCTCCTCGTGGAGGTGGTAGAGATGAAGACTGTTTTTGAATTCAAGAAAGCATGGGTCAAACACAGAGGATCTCTAGGCAAGAGGAAGGAATAGTAGAGATTAGTAGTTGGTATGGGTAGACAGAGTGGATAGTCTATATGGTGGTCGTAGCTAGGAACCAGCTCTGTGGGTGCTTGAGCACCCTCAATATTCAGCAAATCCTTGATTGTGTCCAGGGACAGATAATTTTCCATTGAGGTTAGCACCCCCAATCATTTTGAAAAGTTGGCTCCTATGGTTCTGTTGTGTGGGTGGTGGTGGGGGGGAGTATAGATACTGGAGATTAGTAGATGGTATGGATGGGCAGACTGTATAGGCCAAATAATCTTATCTGCCATCGTTTTCTCTGTTTCTATGTAGTATCCCACTCAGGTAAAGGACAATATTCATTGCCAAGTGAGGGGGTCTGACAGAACAGGTATCCTCAGCTTATTAGTCAAAATGGAGGTATAGTAAGAAGGGGGTTCTCATCTGAAAAGGGTCAGGCAGTGCCCAGAAATTCCCCAACCCTGGCTCCTTCCCTTCAGAGAGCTCTGTTGCCGTGATTCTCTAAAGTACTGCTGGCAGAATTTAAAAAAAAAAAGTTTTGTATTTTCATGAGTAAACCAACTCAGTAAGAATATTTAAAAAGCAATAGCATATATTTATCATAAAAGTCAATTATCTAGACATCAATTAAAATATTAAACACAAGAGAAATCAACGTTCTATATAATTATATGAAATTAGCAAAACAATCTTTTAATATTTTGCAGCATTTTGTGCACCATTTAGTAGATTTGGGAAAAAATGTCTTTTTAGAAAAATGAGTAAGTAATGGTGAGATGTTAGCCTCTTTCACATTGTTGTGTATAGCAATATTCTGAAATTGGCTACCTTATAGGCTAGCTTCCACTCCTAAAACTGACTCTTTAAGCTAGCAAAATTAGCAAAGAATGCTAACATTTCACAGTCCTTATTCTTCCCCTTATTGTGTTGTAGTACAGGATACTAGGATACTGTTCTCTTGTACCATTAGCTTTTCTCTCTCTCTCTCTCTCTCTCTTTGATCTGGTTTTCACAGAGGAAAAGGAAGCAGTGCTATCAGCCCTCCATATATGTAAGCAGTCAGGTGATCTTCTATGAGTGTTTTTGCAAGTCGCTCTGCTTTGATCTCTCTCAGACTACCTAAGCATAATGGGGTTTTTTTCCTGTTTACTCACAATATGCAGTTCAGCAGTTTATAGTCTCTCTTTTCCTGGCTGGTGCTGTTGATCTGATAAATGGCCAAGATGGAGTTAATCTAAAAAAGCAACAATGAATGTTGCTTACATTGTTCTTCTACATAAAACAAAATTGTTGAATAACTTTATGATGTAATACTACTACTACTACTATTTAGCATTTCTATAGCGCTACAAGGCGTACGCAGCGCTGCACAAACATAGAAGAAAGACAGTCCCTGCTCAAAGAGCTTACAATCTAATAGACAAAACAAAAAGTAAGCAAATCAAATCAATTAATGTGTACAGGAAGGAGGAGAGGAGGGTAGGTGGAGGCAAGTGGTTACGAGTCAAAAGCTACTACTACTACTACTACTTAACATTTCTAGAGCGCTACTAGGGTTACGCAGCGCTGTACAATTTAACAAAGAAGGACGGTCCCTACTCAGATGAGCTTACAATCTAAATGTCAAGTTGGTGTAGTCTAGATTTCTGAGTATAGGTGTGGTGGTTAGGTGCCAAAGGCAACATTGAAGAGGTGGGCTTTGAGCAGTGAGTTGAAGATGGGCAGGGAGGGGGCTTGGCGTATGTGCTCAGGGAGTTTGTTCCACGCTTGAGGTGAGGCGAGGCAGAAAGGGCGGAGCCTGGAGTTGGCGGTGGTGGAGAAGGGTACTGAAAGGAGGGATTTGTCTAGAGAGCGGAGGTTACGGGTAGGAACGTAAGGGGAGATGAGGGTAGAGAGGTAAGGAGGGGCTGCAGATCGAGTGCATTTGTAGGTTAGTAGGAGAAGCTTGAACTGTATGCGGTACCTGATCGGAAGCCAGTGAAGTGACTTGAGGAGAGGGGTGATATGAGTATATCGGTCCAGGCGGAAGATAAGACGTGCAGCCGAGTTCTGAATGGACTGAAGGGGGGATAGATGGCTAAGTGGGAGGCCAGTGAGGAGTAGGTTGCAGTAGTCAAGGCAAGAGGTAATGAGAGAGTGGATGAGAGTACGGGTGGTGTGCTCAGAGAGGAAAGGGCGAATTTTGCTAATGTTACAGAGGAAGAAGCGACAGGTCTTGGCTATCTGCTGGATATGTGCAGAGAAGGAGAGGGAGGAGTCGAAGATGACACCGAGGTTGCGGGCAGATGAGACGGGGACGATGAGGGTGTTATCAACTGAAATAGAGAGTGGAGGGAGAGGAGAAGTGGGTTTGGGTGGGAAGACAAGAAGTTCGGTCTTGGCCATGTTCAGTTTCAGGTGGCGATTGGACATCCATGCAGCAATGTCGGATAATCAGGCCGATACTTTGGCCTGGGTTTCCGCAGTGATGTCTGGTTTGGAGAGATAAAGCTGGGTGTCGTCAGCATAGAGATGGTAGTGGAAGCCATGAGATGAAATCAGGGAGCCCAGGGAAGAGGTGTAGATTGAAAAAAGGAGGGGTCCAAGGATAGATCCCTGGGGGACTCCGACAGAGAGTGGGATAGGGGAGGAGGATGAACCCTGAGAGTGTACTCTGAAGGTACGATGGGAGAGATAAGAGGAGAACCAGGAGAGGACAGAGCCCTGGAATCCAAAGGAGGACAGAGTGTCAAGAAGTAAGTTATGATTGACAGTGTCAAAGGCGGTGGATAGGTCGAGGAGGATGAGGATGGAGTAGTGATCTTTGGATTTGGCGAGGAGTAGGTCATTGCAGACTTTAGATAGTGCCGTTTCTGTCGAGTGCAGGGGACGAAAGCCAGATTGAAGCGGATCGAGAATGGCATGAGAGGAGAGAAAATCGAGGCAACGGCTGTGGATGGCGCGCTCAAGTATCTTGGAGAGGAAAGGTAGGAGGGAAATGGGGCGGTAGTTGGAGGGACAGGTAGGGTCAAGTGATGGCTTTTTGAGGAGGGGTGTGACTACGGCATGCTTGAAGGTGTCCGGGACAGTTGCAGTGGAAAGAGAGAGGTTAAGGATATGACAGATGGGGGGTGATAGTAGGAGAGATGGTGTTAAGTAAGTTGGTGGGGATGGGGTCTGAGGAACAGGTGGTGCATTTCGAGGAGGAGAGGAGATGGGCGGTTTCCTCTTCGGTGATATCAGAAAAAGAGGAGAAGGAGGCCTGGGTTGGTTGGTTGAGGGAGTGGGTAATGGGATGAAGAGGAGGGGAGGGTTTGGTGGTGAATTCAAGGTTGATCTTCTGGACCTTGTCGCGGAAGTAGTCAGCCAGTGATTGAGGAGAGAGTGAGGGGGGGGGAGCGGAGGGCACTTTGAGGAGGGAATTGAGGGTGGCGAAGAGACGACGAGGGTTAGAGCTGAGGGAATTGGTCAATTGGGTGTAATAGTCCTGTTTGGCGAGGAATAGGGAGGACTGGAAGGAGGATAACATGAATTTGTAGTGAATGAAATCAGTATGGGTGCGAGATTTCCTCCATAGGCGTTCAGCCGATCGGGTGCAGGAGCGAAGGTATCGGGTGCCAGGGGTCAGCCAGGGCTGGGGATTAGTACGCCTTGTGGGGCGGGAGACAGATGGTGCAAGGGTGTCAAGAGCAGAGGAGAGAGTGGCATTGTAAGTGGAGACAGCCTTGTTGACAGACTCGGAGGACATGATGGAAGGGAGGCGATCAGAGATAATAGAGGATAAGGTGGGGGGGGGGGGTCGACAGCCAGGAGATTCCTGGAAGTGGTGGTTAGAGTTGGGCTGGACTGAGGGGGAGGGTGATGAAGTGTGAATGTGATCAGGTGATGGTCAGAGATAGGAAGAACTGATGTACAGAAATTGGAGGGTGAGCAGGTAGAAGAGAGGACGAGATCAAGACAGTGACCAGATTTGTGAGTAGGGGTGGTGGAGCTCACCTGGAGGTTGAAGGAGGAGGTTAGAGTGAGGAATTGAGAAGCGTATGAGTTGGATGGGTTATCAGTGTGTATGTTGAAGTCACCAAGAATGAGGGATGGGGATGAGGGCTCAAGAAAAACGGAGAGCCAGGAATCGAAGTCGGTAAGGAAGGAAGGGAGGGACTTATCAGGGGGGCGGTAAATGACTGCAACTCTTAGTGGCAGCGGGTGGAATAGACGGATGGAGTGAACTTCAAAGGATGAGAAGCAGTGAGACTGAGGTAGGTGGAGAGGTTGAAAACTGCAGGAGGGCGAAAGTAGTAGCCCGACACTGCCACCGTGGCCAGCTGGACGGGGCGAATGGGAGAAGAGATAGCCTCTGTGGCATAGGGCATCGATTGAGGCAGAGTCATCAGGGGTGAGCCAGGTTTCAGTTAGGGCGAGCAGTTGAAGGGAATGGGAGATGAAGAGATCGTGGGTGAAGGGAAGTTTGTTGCAGACTGAGTGGGCGTTCCACAGGGCACACGAGAAGGGGAGGGAGGAAGGGGAGAGGAGGGGAATGGAGATGAGATTGGAGATATTGCGGGAACATTTGCATAGATGAGGCGAGGACAGGTGTGGGGGGCCTGGGTTGGGATTGATGTCTCCCGCGGATAGCAGGAGAAGGAGTAAGAGAGAGCGGAGAAGGATGGGGGAGGTAGGGCGACGAAGGCGATGAAGACGGGGTGCGCATAAGAGGAATGGGGAAGGGTTCATGGCGGGAAGGAAGTGTTGAAGGTTGAGAGCTAGGAAGGAGGAGGAGGTCAGTAGGGATGGTGAGGCGGTGGGGGACAGGGGTAGGTAGGGTATTGCAGTGGTGAGTGGGACGGGAGAGGACAGGGCTGGGCAGTGAGTTCGTGTGGGGAAAAGATTAGGGAGGGATAGGGCAATGAATAGAATATGAGTGGGGGCCATAAGTGATAACTGAGGTGTTTACGGGCAGGTAGCTGGACTGGGAGACAGGCAGGTTGAGGTGAGCAGTCGGGGAGGAGAGTGATGAACTGGCAGGAAGATGGACTGGGAGACAGGCAGGCAGGTGAGCAGTTGGGCAGGAGAGTGATGAGCTGGTAGGAAGATGGACAGGAGAGTGATGAGCTGGTAGGGAGATGGACTGGGGCAGGCAGGAACAGGTGATTGGGTAGCGGGCAAGCAGGTCGATTGGCTAGCAGTTCGGTACCGTAGCAGGACTGGAACAATCTGGAGTGGTTTGGAGCAGAAGAGAGCAGAGCTGGATCAGGCAGGCAGGTCGATTGGCTAGCAGTTCGGTATCGTAGCAGGACTGGTACAATCTGGAGTGGTTTGGAGCAGAAGAGAGCAGAGCTGGATCAGGCAACTGGAACAAGCTGGATCAGGAGGGCTGGAAGAAGCTGGATCAGGTGGGCTGGAATAAGCTGGCTCAGGTGGGCTGGAAGAAGCTGGATCAGGCGGGCTGGAGCAAGCTGGAGCAGGCGGGCTGGAGCAAGCAGGGAGAAGCCGGATCAGACAGACTACGACAAGCTGGACTAGAAGGACTGGCGCAAGCAGGGAGAAGCTGGATCAGGCGGGCTGGAACACGCTTGTTCAGGCGGACTAGAATAGCTGGGACAGATGGACTGGAACAAGCAGGGAGACGCTGGATCAGGTGGACTGGAGCAAGCCAGAGCAGATGGACTAGAACGAGCAGAGAGAAGCTGGATCAGGCGGAGTGGAACAAGCTGGAGCAGATGGACTGGAACAAGCAGGGAGACGCTGGATCAGGCGGAGTGGAACAAGCTGGAGCAGATGGACTGGAACAAGCTGGAGCAGATGGACTGGAACAAGCAGGGAGACACTGGATCAGGCGGACTGGAGCAAGCTGGAGCAGATGGACTGGAACAAGCAGGGAGACGCTGGATCAGGTGGACTGGAGCAAGCCGGAGCAGATGGACTAGAACGAGCAGAGAGAAGCTGGATCAGGCGGAGTGGAACAAGCTGGAGCAGATGGACTGGAGCAAGCAGGGAGAAGCTGGATCAGGCGGAGTGGAACAAGCTGGAGCAGATGGACTGGAACAAGCTGGAGCAGATGGACTGGAACAAGCAGGGAGACACTGGATCAGGCGGACTGGAGCAAGCTGGAGCAGATGGATTTGAACGAGCGGGAGAGCTGGATCAGGTGGACTGGAACAAGCAGGAAGAAGCTGGCTCAGGCGGACTGGAACAGGCAGAGAGAAGCTGGATCAGGCGGACTGGAACAAGTTGAAGCAGGTGGCTGGAAGAAGCAGGGAGAGGCTGGAACAGGCGGGCTTGGAACAGATGGACTGGAACAGGCAGGTGGACTGGGGCAGGCCGATGGGTTGGAGCAGGCCGCTGGCGCAGGTGGAATAGAGCAGGCAGGGAAACGCTGGGCTGGCAGACTGGAAGAGGCTGGTGCCGCTGGACTCCGGCACATCACAGTCCCTGACCCTGTCCCCGTCGGCCTGGTCGTACAGGTCGCTGGATCGGCGGGCTGGAACAGACCGGGGCCGATGGATTCTGCCTGCTATCGGTTCTGGTCCCGCCCCCGTCAGTCCAGTCGCACCCTGAGTCCACCGCAGTCGTCCCGGTCCACGTGGTCTGCAACCGCAATCAGTGCCCAGGCCGTTTCGGCCAGGGAGTGCGGCAGCAGCGCACAGACCCTCGGGCGCGACCAGTGCAGTAGACTACAGCCCGCCCAACGTCTCCACGCATAGACCCTGAGCCCGGGTTCCCCCGGAGTGCACGGGCCAAGGCAGAGAGGCCGCGGGAGCCCTGAGCAGCCGGACAACGAAGGGGACGGGCCGCAGCCACGCGGCAGGCAGGCAGACGCGATCGGCCCAGGCCTCCCACCCGCGTCTATCTAATACTAGATAGAGTTATATCAGCTTCTTTTCTGTCCCCTTGTTAGGAGCCTCCTGCATCTCTCCTGTTCCTTCCAGAAAAAGGTACCAGAATTCAAAAGTCTTATGCTATATCAGGGGTCAGCAACCCATTGTACATTGTAATTAAATCTGGAAAAAAGTGGCATGCAATGACCAATCACTTGCTTCATCTTTCTCTGCCTGCCCCCCCCCCCCACCACATTTGTGGGAATGCCCAAGCCCCATGAGGTTGCCCCTCCATGCCATCTGAGCAGTTTGGGGGGGGGGGGGGGGGGGTAGTCAGTGGCACGCTTCTAGCTGCTGACGCTGGCTCTTTTTACATATGCTCAGTTTATGAACTGAGCATGCCCGGGAGTCTGGCATCAGAGACTGGAAGCATGCCACTGACTTCCTCACTGCTCAGACAGCAAGGAGGGTTCGCGCAAAGATCATCTTCAGCTGACAGAGCTTGGGCATCCCCACCAGCAACACCAACCATGCGTGCCACAGAAACCCGCATGCAATAGATTGCCTACCCTGTGCTATCTTCCTGCAGATTCACCTGTAAACTCTCTCTTTCTCTCTCTCTGAGCTCTTTGATCTGCCTGTAGACAGCAGTCTGAATGGTTCTGTAGAGATGCCAAGGGTGGCTCATCCCAAAGCTAATATGATTGAGATTTAAAGCCAGTGAGTGAAGTTTCTCTTGCAGGCTCCAGTCATATTTTAAACCAGTTCTAGTATATGTACATTCCAAAAACGGGCCTATTCTAATCAATAAATAGAAAATAAAATTACTTTTCCTACCTTTGTTGGCTGGTTTCTGCTTTATTCTCTTAACTCTCTTGCTATGGTCTCCTTGTCCATTTGGCATTTCTTCTCGCTCTATGTCCATCATTCATCTTCCCTCTACATCTCTATCCGCCCTGTCCAGTATCTCTGTTTCCCTGTCCTATCCTGCTGCTGTTTTGCCTATCTACCTTCTTTGTGTCCTTATTCTTGCCTTTTTCATCATCACCCCTCTGTGTCCATATCCCTCTCCTTCCTCCCCATGTCCAGCATTGCCCATTTGTGTACTTATTCCTCCTCCTCATATCCAGCTTCTCTCATTCTTGTCTTCCCCCACCTTTGGGGCCAGGATCTCTTCATCTCTCTTCTTTCCATCCAGCCCTCCACTCCCTCCCTAGGAGCCAGCATCTTTCTTCCTTCCCTCTTGTCCTCCATCTCCAGGAACCAGCATCTTTCTTCCTTTCCTCCTGTCTCCCCCAACCCCCACAGACCAGTATCTCTCTTATTTCCTTTCTATCCCCACTCCCAGGTGCCATCATCTCTTTGTTTTCCTTCCTGCTTTCTCCTTCTCTTCAGTGGCCAGCATCCTTACTTCTCTCTTCCCTTCCTCCTGCCCTCATGTTACCCTTCCCAGCAAGTGCCCCTTTCCCCATCTCCTACTGGTCCAGCATCTTTCCCTGTTCCTCCTTCCCCATAGTCCTGTCATCTCTTCCTCTGTTTCCTGCCCCAGGGTCCAGCAAGAATTCTTCTTTCATCCCTCCCTGTCATCTGCCCTTCCCGCCCCCTCCCCCCAGTGGGTCCAGCATTGCTTTGTTTTCTAACCTGGCAAGTCCGGAGATCTTCCTCCCCTCCACCCACCTTTCGCTCACTCAACACCTCTCACTCTCCAATGCCCAGTGCACCATGAACTCTGCTGCCCACCAGAAACAAGAAGTTATGTCAGAGGAGATGGGCTGTGGCAGAAGGAAGAAGGCCTGCATTGTCTTCAATGCTGCCTGCCACACAACAATGTTTGCGGAGTACTGAGGTGGAAGGGGGAGTAGGTGTTGGAGAGTGAGAGTGCCAGGGAGCAGGAAGTAAAGAATTTGAAAGCAGAGAAGAACATAAGAGCATAAGCATTGCCATACTAGGACAGACCAATCCGAAGGTCCGTCAAGCTCAGTATCCTGTTTCCAACGGTGGCCAATCCAGGTCACAAGTACCTGACAAGATCCCAAAACAGTACAATACATTTTATGCTGCTTACGTAGAAATAAGCAGTGAATTTTCTCAAGTCCATCCTAATAATGGCTTACAGACTTTTCTTTTATGAAGTTATCCAAATCTTCCCATACCCAAACAAAAATAAATCCAAAAAAACCTGGTAAGACCCAAAATACCATACACACACACAACCAGTGTGTCCAGACAGCACCAAAATATTAAACTATACTTATAATTTTGTAATTTTATAATTTATTAATCATATTAATGATATATATATGCATACATAGGGCAAAGATTTGTATAAGACATGGACAAAACTATTGATATAGGGGCCCTTTTACAACGCTGCGGAAGAGCTACCGTGGCGTTGTCACATACCAGTCTGGCACTACTGCTGGCCTACGGCTGGAGCCTGTGGTAATGCCACCACCCAGCATGCATCATTTCCGGCATGACAAGAAATCATTTTAGCACTGGGGGCTTACTCAGTGGTAATCACTGCCTGGTTACTGCTGGGTTAGCATGGGAGCCCCCTGAGAATGGCCATGTGGCAAGTGTGCACTTACCACACTGCCATTTCCTTTTTTTTTTTTTTTGCCTTTTACTTGCTGTGGTAAAAGGGACCTTGGTGCATGGCAAATCCATGTGCCAATGCTACCGCAGAATTCCCCCCCCCCCCACCCACACCTTTACTGCAGCTTGGTAAAAGGGCAAGGGGAAATGGGACTTGATATATCACCTTTTTTTTGCAACTACATTCAAAGCGGTTTACATATATTCAGGTACTTATTTTGTACCAGGGGCAACGGAGGGTTAAGTGACTTGCCCAGAGTCACAAGGAGCTACAGTGGGACTCAAACTCAGTTCCCCAGGATCAAAGTCCACTGCACTAACCACTAGGCTACTCCTCCACTCATAGTAGTAAGGAGAGCCCTTAGATAAATGCATCATCTATTATAATAGCCAGAATATTCAAGCTGTATGAAGTAAATGACTTCACCTTCTATCATAGGACGATCGCCATGAAAGTGCACCAGAAACCCAAGTGCAATAACTTAAAATATCTCAATATCTTAATGTGCAATAAAAGTTGGAAACTTTAAATGTCCAAGCATAAATATTCAGATCTTCAAATGATCAAATATCTACCGCAGATCAAGAAAAGGATGTAACATTCACACACACTATGTATGTGAAAATACTTTCACAGAGTACAAAATAAGTATTTATCTGGAGTCAAAAACATGTCAAGATGAAATCTGTCATCGAGGCGCCTAGTTCTTCTATTGATGGAATAATTGCAAGAGCCCCCCTTAATCACCCAGTGCCACCAGTTTTGTAAATTCTGCTTCAGGGACTCAGGTGAGCTGCTGCTCCTCCTGCAAACGACTCCTTTCAAGATGGCGCAATGGCATCTGTGCTCTTATCAGACACTGCAAATGACATGTGCAAAACTTTATGCTTGGACATACGTATTACAAGGAAGAACGGACTGTAATTCGTCCAATTGTGTATATGGTATCCGTTGTCTATGTGGTCTCTGGTATATAGGCCAGACCACACGGAAAGTTAAAAAAACAGATAGCCCAACATTTAAGCAATTTGCGTACTGGTCGCATGGAAGCTCTCATAGGCGGTTGGTGGCCCAACTGTTTGGGGAGGCTAAAGGGGGTGGGGTTAGGGGTGGGGCCAGGGGTGGAGCTTAAATCCATAATTGTCTTATAACACGCAGAAAAAATAAACAAATAAAAGTCACAATTAATACCTTTTATTAAATTTAGATATTAGATATGTACCATATGTCAAAGAATAAAGTGGTTGCTCAAAGCATATTCTAACCACAATCGCTCAACTGCAAAACACTATGCACAACTTTGTCCAAAAACACCCTCAGAACCTTACTGTACCATAAATATTACACTGGGCAGACCTAATACACCAATATATCACCCATACGGAAAATGCAGACCGTCAACAATATGAAACAAGGGATCATATCATCACAATTCTCATGTAGAGCCACAAAACACCCTAATTCATGTTTAATGTGGGATAAAATGCCATAAATAAGTAAATAAATATAAACTTTTAATGTTGAGCACCTGATTCTCAAAGTGGACATATTCCAAACACTATAATGAAAATAAAATGATCTTTTCTACTTTTGTTGTCTGGTGCCTTTTTCTGATCATGCTGGCCCAGTATCTGTTCTGCTGCTATCTGTCCTCAGTGCAGGTCAGGAAGTCATCCTCCTTAAATATCTCCCTGGCAACCCAGGACACCTCCAGCCAACCCCCCCTGCTTTCCCAGCAGTAAGGTAAACAAACAATAAACCAATTTCTACAACTGCTAGAGGGCTTTCACTGCAGCTCCTGCTGTGCGGATGGAGGTAAATCAACAATTTAATCCCCTCAGAGCAGCTGGACTCCACAGCTGATCCATTCTGCTGCAGCAGGGGGGAGGCTTAGCCTCTCCAAGCCTCTTATACCGGGCTCCTATGGAAGCTCCCTTGGTGTCCCATTGGGCACAGAAGCAGCATACAATACAGGATTTACGTTTTGTTGTCCTGTATCAGATTAAAACTCAGAGAGGAGGTAATGTTCCCCATATGTTGTTAAGGAAAGAGCAGCGGTTGATTTTCCAGTGGAATACGGTAATCCCACAGGGTCTTAATAAGGAAATTGATTGGTTGAATCTATGAGTTATGGTATTTAAAGCACCGATTCCCTGAGCCACACCATGCGCATGTGTGGGCATCGTTCAGACGTTTCCACAAGGGTATGGTGTGGTTGGAGTACCCAGCGGCTTTTTGGAAGCTGGTAAACAGTGCGAGTTTGTTTGAAGTAGATTAACAATTGTTTGGAAAGATTGAAGTAGTCAATTTGAAAAATATCTTTTGCTGTTTTATTAGAATTATTGACCACTGAAGACACTCTATAAGCGAAACACGTATGTGTAGGGTCACAGCATGCAAGTACAACATTGGTAACATTAAGACACTAGCATGTATGAACAAGCTAAGGAGAATATGAATGCACAGTCACATGTTTCTTCTTTTGGATGGTACTGAAGAATTTGATGCACGCAGCAAAATTGTTAAAAGAAGATTGTGTCAGCGTTAAGGAGTTGGAGTGAGGAACAATGAATACAATTTAAATGTGGAGAGCTGACTTTAAAAGAAAAAAACCCACAGAATTTAATTGCGTTAGCTCCAATCAAGTGAAGCGAAGATCAGTGGATGAAACCAAAACGTACATAGCTGATCTATATTGATATTATTATGAACTAAGGCAAAAACGAAAGTGTATGCTTTCATCGGAGGACACTATTAGAAATGTGGACTGTTGCTTTCATTAGAGACCTGTGTAATTTTTTATCATTTGGATAAATGAGGTGGAATGAATGTGATGTGAATGTTGACAGGTGTAAATGGCTTTAATAGATAAGAACAGCATTGAGTGGAAAGATGTTTATGGTTACAGTGGTTAAAATAAAAAATAATAAAGACTGATGACATATAAACCAACAGTTGTTTGAGAAAGTGTATAATAAACTAAATACAACTGATTATAGAAAAGTGTACCCGCATAAGAATAGTGGTTAACCTAGAGCATGAAGACATCCTTTCTAGACCCTCTCAACCTTCCCCCTAATCCAGCCACCTCCTTCTCACCCAGGGGTTGCCCCCCCCCCAGTTAATTTTGCTATTTCAATAAAAATATTTTTGTATTTCGGCTGATATCTGCAGCCATGTGTGTTGTTTTCTGGAACATGGGCCCCACTCCCTTTGCCTTGTCCATCTCCTGTACTGCTGGAAGAGATGCCCAAATTCATAGAAAAAAAAGAGGACAATCTTTCTATGGAATATGATTCTACCAAGCTATGCTCTCTGCAAGCCCCCTCCAATTTTCCCACAGGGACACTAGAGTCTAAAACTTAATACTAACTAACTGCTGGCCATTTTAACACTGACTATGGGGGGGGGGGGGGGGGGGGGGAATGACATGTGAGAACAAATCTGTTGACTCTCCACTGCAGACTGCAGGCTCCTTGTTGCCTTATCATTGGGTGTCGGACATTTCTCTCTGGTGGTAAACCTCTTTTCCACATCCTGTTTGCAGTGTCTGCCTTCTAGTCAGTGCAGGTTGCAGTTGTACTTGTTGACAGCATTAATTCATTATGACAAACACTATGGTTTACACTATAAACCTCAGTGGCAGCACAACATAGTCCATACCACCCCTACTGATTTCACCAATGCTGTTTCAGCACTGACCACATCCCTAGGCCTCCAGTATAGAAATGTATGCTATAGGCTGAAGTCTGGCCACACCACAGCCAAGGAGGCCTCTCCCCCTCACGACAAAAGGACACACAGAACTGAAACCTCTTTCAAAAAGGATCTCTTTATTCAAAAATATTGAAAACAATAAAGTACATGGCGGTATTGATAGATCTACAGAAAGTGCAGGTCAGGTACAGATTGCTAACAACAGAAAACATTTCACTTGGGCACAAATTATCCCTCCCTCACTACAAATCACATTTCAAGACTCTGCATAAAAAAGTGTGGCTCATGATAGAAAAGGAAAGGGTCTGACTTCTAGTGAGCCAGAGCAAGCCCTGAATCAGTGACTCCCAAACCTGGTCCAGGAGGCACCCCTGCCAGTCAGGTTATCAGGATATCCACAATAAATATTAATGAGAGAGATTTGCATACAGTGGAGGCAGTGCATGCAAATCTTTCTCATGAATATTCATTGTGGATATCCTGAAAACCTGAATGGCTGGGGTGCCTCTAGAACCAGGTTTGGGAACTACAGCCCAAGCCTAAAAAGGGGCATGAGGTATTAGAGTTCTTACACAGGATAAACTACCAGGGTTAGTTGGAGTCTGTACTGCCCACATTTTAGAAGGCAGATGTGCTCGCCAGAGCTCTGCCTTCTTTGTCATAACATCACATGCTGTCATCTGTGTGATTAACAAACATACATAGTGCCATGTTACACTTTGAGTTACCAAATCATAATTGAAACAGAGTAAACAATAATTAAGTATCCATAAGGTTAGTAATGCAGGCATAGGCCTGACAATTGGGGATGGGCCATCGAGTTCCAAACCACATTGTAGCAGCAAAACCACTTGTATGGAGCTCTGAGCTGCCTGCAGTTGTGTGCATGAGGCCAAGACTTGCTGGACTGCCCTTTCACGTGCCTGTTCTGGAGTACCCACAAGGAAACCAACCTATTAAAGCCTCAAGTACAAGAGAAGGACCACCTATGAGGCAGCAGTACTTTCCACTGCTCTTAATCTGCCCTTTTACAGATGCTGCGGCTCTTCACTATCCCTCCTAAAAGTTCAGCCATCGGAGCTATGTGCGATGATCATTGTAAGCAACATGCAGAGGAGTTTGTTTCAACCAGTGGATTCCAGTTTGGGGTGTCTTCTATTCAGTTAGTCATCATTTGGCTAAACTGTAAGACAACAGAGCAGAAACAATCCTCACTGGACAATACAAGGGTTAATTACAGCGGTGCCAGGGTGTTATGAAACTTTATGTGGACCTAGGCAAAGAAGAATCTTGGGCTCCTCCCCTCCCCTCTTCAAAATATACATGTATTTTTAAATTCCCACAAATGCCCCCCTCCCCCACCATTCTCCTTGTAAATCTGACTACAGAGGAAAACCAGCAAAGGAGAAAGCAGGAGATAAGAAGCCCCACTCATCGACTCCCCTTTTGCCAACTGGAGGTAAAGGGTAAAGGGTCAAGGATTTGATATACTACTTTTCTGCGGTACAGCCAAAGTGGATTACATATATTATATGCAGGTACTTTTTCTGTCCCTAGTGATCTTCTAATCTAAGTCCCTGAAGTTCAAAACTCCGGTGCTGTTCCAAACAGCACCTGAGCTTTACTGCTGGATCAGCGCAGAAAAACAGTTCCCTCATGCTCGGTCATAGCATTGAGCATGAGGAAATTGTTAGGTCATTAAGGGGAGGATGGTGCTTGGCGCATGCGCTCAAAAGTTGTGTGTTAGGCAGAACTTTGTAGCACATGCCCAGGATGCCAGCTGTCACTGTCAGCCCTGGTGGTCAGGTGAACCCCAGACCCCCACCTCCCCAATGGGTGATGTCCTGGTGGTCCAGTAGACCCCCAGACCCCCCCATCACCCAATGAGTAAGGCCCTGGTGTCCAGTGGCCACCTGGACCCCCCCACTCCCCTACAAATACTAAAATCCTGGTGGTAAATTGAGACCCCTGTCAAGCATGCCCAAGACATCCCCCAGTGGCCTAGCTGTGACCCCCAGAACCCCTCTTATCTGGTGGATAGGAGGGACGCAGTGCTAGTCTCTCCTCCCACTGTTTGCATCTCAAAATGGCAGTGCCCAGCCCTGATGCACTGGGTAGGGCCTAACCACCATATAAGGGAGAAACTTTTCATGTCCTGGAGGAGTCCTTGACAGGGGTCCCACTGGACCACCAGGGTTTTAGCATTTTTTGGTGGGAGTCCGGGGGTCCACTAGACCATTAGGGTCTTACCCATTGGGGAGAGTGAGGGGTCCAGGTCCACCATATCTCCAGGGCCTTCTCTATTGGGGGGGGGGGGGGCCTGAGGTCCAGTGGACCACCAGAGTAGAGAGGTCATCCTCTTCCCCATGGCTCGACCGGACCCTAATGCTAGCTCCAACACACACAGCGGCATGCATCTCACATTCAGAACTCAAAGCTATTCCACCCAGCAACCATTATAAAACCATGGTATCTGTCAACCTGTACTATATCCTATATATACATGACATTGTTCACAATAAGCTAGCAACAACCCTAATGGGAAGAACAAATAACTCAATATCCAAAAACACACTTTCCAAAGCTGAGGCCACACTACCCTCATCTATTTTATCTACAAATAGGTGTAGGTAAGAAGGGAAGACACTCAGTTCAACAGAGCCACCACCATGGCACAAGGAGCTATAAATTATTTGTGCCAATTTCTCAGGCAAGACATTCAGCCCACTGGCTGCCGTTCTCGCTTCGCATAACTTATAAGATCCTACTACTCGTCTACAAGATCCGCAGCTCTGGCGAACCTTTATTTTTATTGCGGCTTCTGACCCCCTATTTCCCAACAATATCACCTCATTCATCCCAAGAAAATTGTTTTGTTACCTTCTCCATGAATTTTGTTTATGACTCTACTAGATGTTCGATTTTTTCCATACAGGGTCCCGAATTTAGAACATGCTACCTCAACATCACATATCTGCATCATCTCTGTTTCAGTTCAAGAAGAATTTGAAACTTTCTTTTCTACTGATGTTTACGGTTGAATTTACCAGACTGACAAGCACAGGCACAGCCCAATCCTTGTGTGTGTCCCCCCCACCCCCCACACACACTTTCCTATCAGAATTGTAGTTCTACCCTCCTTCCCATTATCTATTTTCCTGTCTCTCTTTCTTCCTCTTCTTTCCTTCTCTCTCTATATTAGATTGCACACTGCTCAGACAATATCTTTTGATGGGCAGGATATAAAGTCAAGGGGGCTTGTAATAGTGTTCATTAAATGTAACAGTTTGAAGAAAGATAAAATTGATGGTAATTTAAAGTTAGCTCAAGAAAATGACATAGAACAACTTTCAGTAAATACTTCCAATGTCACAAGCTGGTCACAATATAAACTTGCTATGCCTGTTCTCAAAAATTCAATTTTATTATAGAGAAATTGAGCCAATGATTCAGTAGATGATATGCACTGTGCATTCTTACACATCAATTGAGCAATCAATTCTGAAAAATGGAAAATAATGTCTTAGAAGGATTATTTGATATTCTAATCATATTAGAATAAATTCATTTAGCCTCTTTCAAAGGGAAATGAAGTGAACATTGATTGTCATAATCTGCAGATATTCAAGGCTTCCACCAAGTGCATCTTCCGCCATGACCTTTCTACACTTTATATTTGTTGGTTTAGAAGATGCAAGTCCTAGTGACACCATGACTGCCATCTCCCTATTGAACAAGACAATTGTTTTAGTATTTATTTATTTATTTATTTATTTATTTATTTGTTGCTTATATCCCACATTTTCCCACTCATGCAGGCGCAATGTGGCTTACAGAAAGTTAAATAAGAATACAATCTTAATGGATAGTCAAGCATCTAACAGCGTGAACTATATAGAATAGGGGACAAGGGATACATTAATCGACATGACAAGTTGAGGGGTAAGTCTTAGCAAAGAGGAATGTCTTTAACAACTTCTTAAAAAGGTATGGTAGTATCTTCTAATTTCCTTTGCAAGATGGAATTCCAACAATTAACTTGTTGTTTTACAGAAAAAAAAAAAATTAAAATCATCTGGAAAATCTACAAACAACAGTGCAAATGATCAGGAGCGAAAACGATTGAGCTGTCTGGTTTCATAACTCCCTGAGATCTTACTACACTCTATAAAAGACACAGATAAAATGAAAGACAATGCATAATCATCAAACTAAGAAACTGGAACCACCGTCAGAGTAGATAATGAGAAAAGAAGGTGACAAATAAGACATTATCAAATCCAAAGTATTGTCTGGCCTGATGTGTGGCTACATTAACATTTGTTTGAGTTCAACTCATTTAACAAAGAAAGAATTTACAAATGCTAGGGTGTGAAGGATTATTAACATGGAAGTTAGTCATCCAAAATTAATTATATTAGAAAATCTCACAGTAAAGTTCATTATTGTCTGAAGAATACCACCCCAAAGTTCACTAGTCAGAGCAAGAGGACAATAAAAAAAAAAAAATATATATATATATATATATAATGGAATAGTTGTTGGTTGTACTTAACAAGTACAAATTCCAAATAAGGAAAAGAAGTAGTCAGAAGGTGCAACAGAGACAGATGATTTGCAAAGAGGAATGCAATGCTTTCACTTTCCTAGAAAAGCCTAGAATGCGAAAAGTAAGAAAAATTCAATGATATGCAGTTCAAAAGTAAGGGCTACTAACCATCTCTTAGCCATGTCTCTATGAGATATAAAATTTGTGCATCAACTGAATTTAACAACTTATAAATCTGAAATACGTAGTCAACTTACTCATGGGGGAAATCTGATCAATGTATCAATAAAAGGCCTTCGGCCCTAGATTGTTAGAATAGTATGAGACATTGAATCATTAAAACAACCAAAAGAGATTAACAACATAAAACAAACAAAAAAAAAACCCCTGAAAGATAACCAAACTCATTTTAAAACCAAATAACATTTACTTATAGATAAAAAATCATCAAAATATTAATCAATATGCCCCTTGGATCTCGCCCCAAGGAGCATAACCTGCTTCTTGGGTGTGCTACTTCCGTGGTGTACCATGGTGCATGCCACCGTGGCACGAATACTGCTAGCACATACACTTTATAGACACAATTATTTCCAGTTTCCTGTCACATGAGGAAGGGAAACGTACTGAGGTTTCAGCACCCAAAATAGCCAGCAATCTGTCATGTGACTTGCGCTTTAACTAGTGTCTGAGGAAGGGAAACGCACTAGTCATCAGTCTGTTATGTAGTGCATGTCTTGCAATATACATGCTTGTATGCTCAGTCTTGGTACAAATGTGGTACTTATCATTAATAAAATTACCTCCAGAATGCCCCAAACCTTGGGCATACAATTCTGCTCCAGACAGGAAGCCTACTGCTGTGGCCTATGGAAGACAAGACCAGAGGAGTACAAGATAGGGAGGGGGCACAGCATGGAGGTCAGATCTGAAACATGGGAACAGACCAGAAGTGCATGAGAAGAGGTTGGGACATCAGGTTTGGTCAGGAGGCTGCTATGAACCTGCAAAGTACAGAAGAGTTTGATACAGTCCTGGCGCTTAAGGTTCTCAAGCTGCCGGAGATATGGTAACAGCAATTATCATCTGGGGTTAAAAAGGTTTGGACAAGTTCCTGGAAGAAAAGTCTATAGTCCTGCTATAATATGATCGGTTTTGATATTGGCATTGAAGGAAGTGAAACTAGGAAATCAAGTACGCTAGCGTTAACTATAGAAAAGGTGATTACGACAAAATGAGAAAAAGGTGTGAAAAAAAAGACTGAAAAGGAGCAGCTCGCAGAGTAAAAAACTTGCATCAGGCGTGGATGCTGTTTAAAAACACCATCCTGGAGGTTCAGGACAAATATATTCCACGTATTAGAAAAAAGGGAAAAAAGACTAAACGTCAGCCGGCGTGGCTAAACAGTAAGATAAAGGAAATCATTAGAGCCAAAAAACAATCCTTCAGAAAGTGGAGAAGAGAACCAACTGAAAGTAACAGGATAGATCATAAGGAATGCCAAGCCAAATGCAAAGCGGAGATAAGGAGGGCAAAAAAGGACTTTGAGAAGAAATTAGCGTTGGAAGCAAAAATACACAGTAAAATTTTTTTTAGATACATTAAAAGCAGGAAACCGGCCAAAGAGTCGGTTGGGCCGCTGGACGAAAATGGTGTTAAAGGGGCGATCAAGGAGGACAAAGCCGTAGCGGAGAAATTAAATGAATTCTTTGCTTCGGTCTTCACCGAGGAGGATTTGGGGGGGACACCGGTGCCGGAAAGAATATTTGAAGCGGGGGAGTCGGAGAAACTAAACAAATTCTCTGTAACCTTGGAGGATGTAATGGGTCAGTTCAGCAAGCTGAAGAGTAGTAAATCACCGGGACCTGATGGTATTCATCCCAGAGTATTAATAGAACTAAAAAATGAACTTGCGGAGCTACTGTTAGAAATATGCAATCTGTCCCTAAAATCGAGTGTAGTACCGGAAGACTGGAGGGTAGCCAATGTTACTCCGATTTTTAAGAAGGGTTCCAGAGGAGATCCGGGAAATTATAGACCGGTGAGTCTGACGTCGGTGCCGGGCAAGATGGTGGAGGCTATTATTAAGAATAAAATTGCAGAGCATATACAAAAACATGGACTGATGAGACAAAGTCAGCACGGATTTAGTGAAGGGAAGTCTTGCCTCACCAATCTAATGCATTTTTTTGAGGGGGTAAGCAAACATGTGGACAATGGGGAGCCGGTTGATATTGTATATCTGGATTTTCAGAAGGCGTTTGACAAAGTGCCGCACGAAAGACTCCTGAAGAAATTGCAGAATCATGGAATCGGAGGTAGGGTATTATTATGGATTAAGAACTGGTTGAAAGATAGGAAGCAGAGAGTAGGATTGCGTGGCCAGTATTCTCAGTGGAGGAGGGTAGTTAGTGGGGTCCCGCAGGGGTCTGTGCTGAGTCCGTTGCTTTTTAATGTATTTATAAATGACCTAGAGATGGGAATAACTAGTGAGGTAATTAAATTCGCCGATGACACAAATTATTCAGGGTCGTCAAGTCGCAGGAGGAATGTGAACGATTACAGGAGGACCTTGCGAGACTGGGAGAATGGGCGTGCAAGTGGCAGATGAAGTTCAATGTTGACAAGTCAAAGTGATGCATGTGGGTAAGAGGAACCCGAATTATAGCTACGTCTTGCAAGGTTCCGCGTTAGGAGTTACGGATCAAGAAAGGGATCTGGGTGTCGTCGTCGATGATACGCTGAAACCTTCTGCTCAGTGTGCTGCTGTGGCTAGGAAAGCGAATAGAATGTTGGGTGTTATTAAGAAGGGTATGGAGTCCAGGTGTGCGGATGTTATAATGCCGTTGTATCGCTCCATGGTGCGACCGCACCTGGAGTATTGTGTTCAGTACTGGTCTCCGTATCTCAAAAAAGATATAGTAGAATTGGAAAAGGTACAGCGAAGGGCGACGAAAATGATAGTGGGGATGGGACGACTTCCTATGAAGAGAGGCTGAGAAGGCTAGGGCTTTTCAGCTTGGAGAAGAGACGGCTGAGGGAGATATGATAGAAGTGTATAAAATAATGAGTGGAATGGATCGGGTGGATGTGAAGCGACTGTTCACGCTATCCAAAATACTAGGACTAGAGGGCATGAATTGAAGCTACAGTGTGGTAAATTTAAAACGAATCGGAGAAAACTTTTTCACCCAACGTGTAATTAGACTCTGGAATTCGTTGCCGGAGAACGTGGTACGGGCGGTTAGCTTGACGGAGTTTAAAAAGGGGTTAGATAGATTCCTAAAGGACAAGTCCATAGACCGCTATTAAATGGACTTGGAAAAATTCCTCATTTTTAGGTATAACTTGTCTGGAATGTTTTTACGTTTGGGGAGCGTGCCAGGTGCCCTTGACCTGGATTGGCCACTGTCGGTGACAGGATGCTGGGCTAGATGGACCTTTGGTCTTTCCCAGTATGGCACTACTTATGTACTTATGTACTTAAGATAGACATGAGGAAAGCCACTACTTGCCCTGGCATTGGTAGCATAAATCTTGCTACTATTTGGATTTTTGCCAGGTCCTTGTGACTTGGATTGGCCACTGTTGGAAACAGGATATTGGGCAAGATGGACCATTGGTCTGACTCAGTTTGGCTATTCTTATGTTCTTAATATAGAGTCTCTGAAGGATGTGTATGGAAGATGGGAAGACATGTGGATATGAATAGGAGTGAGGGACTCTTCAGAATGTATATGGAAGGTGTGAAAGCTCTGGGGATTGGGAGATGTATATGGAGGACTTGCAGGCCTGAATTTCTCTGCAGATACACTAGGCCTGTGCCTACAGTGGTAAAAATCTGCAGGCAGCCCAGATGGCCAAAATTTACCACTCCCTACTGCTCATGATGGGTCATGCCCTCAGAGACTACAAAATAAAACTACCTATGCCACCCTCCTCTCAAAGTGGCAGGGATTTGTTTCCTTAAGAGTTGGCCACACTGTGCCTACATCCCTACCTTTTTTCTCTCTGCCCTATTTCACAGTTTCCTGGAAGCTGCCAGGTATCTCCTCCAGAAGCATGCATCTCTGCAAGATAGGCAGGATAAAGGCGATATGGTAGAGGCATTTATGGTTAAATATATTTTATTTACTCATCAACATCCAGTACAATATGCAAAGTTACAAATATTCATTCTATATAAAAGTGTAACCAACAAACAAAGGATGACCAAAGATTAGTTTACAATTTCAACTCCCCCTCCAAACCATACACCACCCAAGCCTCCAGGCATTTAAATTCCACTGAGGCATAAATGCACAAGAGGTGGGTCTCTTTCAACTGAAAGGAAGCTCTGTTACAAGGGGGCATAGGGCGAAGGTGAAAGGCGATAGACTCAGGAGTAATTTAAAGAAATACTGGTACTTAGAAACATGACGGCAGATAAAGGCCATATGACCTATCCAGCCTGCCCATCCTCTGTAACCCCTAATTCTTCCTGTTCCTAAGTCATCCCACATGCTTATCCCATGCCTTTTAAAACTCTGGAACAGTCCTCGACTCACACCTCCACCGGGAGGCCATTCCACGCCTCCACCATCCTTTCTGTGAAATAATACTTCCTTAGGTTACTCCTAAGCCTATTCCCTCTTAACTTTATCATATGCCCCTCATTCCAGAGCTCTCCTTCATTTGAAAAAGGCTCTCTTCCTGTACATAAATGCCTTGAGATATTTAAATGTTTCTATCATGTCTCCTTTCTCCCTCCTCTCTTCCAGCGTATACATGTTGAGGTTCATAAGCCTGTCCCTATAATTTTTGCATTCAAGACCGCTTACTAATTTCGTAGCCGCCCTCTGGACCGACTCCATCCTGTTATATCTTTCCGTAGGTGCGGTCTCCAGAACTGCACACAGTACTCCAAATGAGGCCTCACCAGAAACTTATACCACGGCACTATCACCTCCTTTTTCCTGCTGGTCATGCCTCTCTTTATGCACCCAAGCATCCTTCTGGCTTTGGCTGTCGTTTTTTCTACCTGTTTGAAAGCTTTAAGGTCATCAGAACAATTACCCCAAGTCCCGCTCTTCCTTCGCACACTGAAGCACTACACCCCCTATACTGTACCGTTCCCTCAGATTTTTGTGACCCAAGTGTATGACCCTGCATTTTTTGGGATTAAACCTTAGTTGCAAATATCGGTCCATTCCTCTAGCTTCGCTAGGTCCTTCCTCATGTCATTCACACCCTCCAGGGTGTCCACCCTGTTGCAGAGTTTAGTATAATCCGCAGAGACAAACCTTACGAGACAGCCCCCTGCCATATCGCTCACAAAGACGTTAAAAAGAGCCGGCCCTAGGACCGATCCCTGCAGTACTCCACTGACAACCTCCTTTTCTTCAGAGCAAGCTCCATTTACCACCACAGAAAGGGTTGTAGATGCATTGAACAGCCTCCCAATAGAAATGAGGACTGTTTCTGAATTCAAGAAAGCATGGGACATGCACAGAGGATCTCTAAGAGAGAGGAAGGATTAGTAGAGATTTAGTAGCTGGTATGGATGGGCAGACTGGACATGCCATATGGCCTTTATTGCTGTCATTTTCTCTTTTATATGCCTTCTGTGTCAGCAACCATCCCAGCACAGGCAGCTCCTTGTGACTCTGGGCAAGTCACTTAACCCTCCATTGCCTGCCGCATTGAGCCTGCCATGAGTGGGAAAGCACGGGGTACAAATGTAACAAAAATAATAAAAATAGCTCTGTATTTTAATCTTATTGTCTTTTAATAAATTTAGATGGTAAGTCCTGTTCACACTCGTTTTGGCCAGCCAGTCTCAGAAGTGGAACTATATCTTTGGATAAGTTGCAAAATGGTCCAATAAAAAGGCATCACAGCCTGCACAAGATGTAGTTTCTCTAGGGCCAGCATAGTAATTTAAAACTCTGCATTACACATTTGGAAACACTAATTCCTCATTTCCCCACTGATTGTCACATTTTATACTTATTTTGTTTTCTTCCTTAAATTCTCTAAAGCATTCATGCAGTATTTCTCTAACATCTGCTTTCAGAATTAAGGGAAGTATGCAAACAAGATGCAGTGTTATCTTATGTATGTGGACCTTTGCTTAGTGAAACAATAAGACATTTTATTTATTAATCTTAATGAAATCATGCCTTTCAGCTTGAAGGTTTTAGTGAATCTGCATCCTTGTTTCTAAATATTATTTATTTTATTTATTGCATTTGTATCCCACATTTGCCCACCGTATGGCAGGTTCAATGTGGCTTACATATTGCTAAAAAGGCGGTTACAAAATTTAGATTTGTAGAAGTCTAGTACATAATGCAGAAGTACAATAAATGTTTAGGTTGATATTAGCATATTGTGAGAGAGGTTATTATTGTTTTCCATTTCTGAATTTTTTGTGATATATGATGGTGTGGGATTAGGCAGATCCAGGGGGAAAGACCTCTTGAAAATGTGTTTCAGGTTTTTTTCTGAATTGTAGGTAGTTTTCTGTGAGTTTCAGGTCTTTGGCAGTGAGTTCCAAAGTTGTGTGCCTATAACGAGAGGCTGGTAGCATGTGAAGATTTGTATTTTATACCTTTGCAATTGGGGTAGTGAAGTGTTAGGTAGGTTCTTGCTGTTCTTATCACGTTTTATTGGTAGATCGATAAGTTCCGTCATGTAATCTGGTGAGTCCGTAGAGATGATTCTGTGGACTATTGTGTTTGAATGTTAGTGATAGGAAGCCAATGTAAGCTTCTTAGGAAGGGTTTCGTGCTTCGAAGAGTGTTTTTCGGAAGATGAGTCTGGCAGCTGTGTTTGTGCTGTCTGTAGTTTCTTATGATTTGTTCTTTGCAGCTAT